>NW_003302442.1:2645-16148 GCF_000004255.2 Arabidopsis lyrata subsp. lyrata | reverse complement strand
TTAGTTACTAACCAATTATGGATAAATCTCTCCACATTAACTCGAAATATTTTTAAAAATATCCTATCAGAGATCTCAAATCTCATTTAATTAGTACCAACTTAACATTTCCGAAAATCCTACTTCTCATATCTACAACAAGACAATTAAAATCAAAAAATTAGTTACGGCTCTCCAAGTAAAATATTAAATGTATGCTATTATTATTGCTTATTATTCGCATTATGTATAGTTATAGAATAAAAGATTACACGTGGGAAAAACTTCCCAAACTTTTGATTGTATTAATTTAAAACAATGATTTTATTTTCCTAAAATCTCTCCATATTAACAAGACAATTATATCAATTCGGGTATCTTGAATTAAAAAATCAGATTCTTTTCTTCATTTAAACCTTATCCTGCCAATTTCGAATACTTCTTTCTTCTATACAAAATCATTAAAAACCAATTATAGATACGTATTAAAACATAAATAAATGCATAAAATCATAGCATATTCCAATCACATCACAATATCAAATATTGTCTTCCTAAAATCTTGCGGCTATGAATATTTTCATCTACTAATTACGACCTAACGACACCCACTATATCATTTTCTATAAATACTAAGCAAAGAAACCCAAATTACCATCACCAAAACACCACAGCTTCCAAACATTTTACAGTATTTAGCATACCTTACTTCTCTACCAAATGGCTGCGACTTTTGCTTTTCTCAAAGACGTTCGATCTTACAAGACATCTTGGAGGGTTCAAGTGAAGATCTTGCATTCATGACGTCAATACATGCAAAGCACTTGTGAAACTCTTGAGATTGTTTTGTCAGACGAAATGGTACACTTCTTATTAATTATCAATATTTTTTAGTATTGAGTTAAATCGTTCTCCTCTAATCTACTAATACATGTATTGACCTATCATTGCAGGGAAAGAAAATGCATGCCTCAGTAAAGAATGACTTGGTGAGCAAGTATGCTAATCAAATCTCTGTTGGTGATTGGATGTTCATTGAAAATTTTCAACTCAACTATGTGAGTCGTCAATTCAGACCTACTACACATCTCTACAATATGTCATTCCAAACAGGGATCGTGGTCATTCCATGTGACCAAAAATCAGATTCTAATTTTCGGTCACTTGCAAAGTTTTATATTTATAAATATAAAAATATAATAACAATAAAAATATATCTATATGCAAAATCTACATTAAACAACATTCATCAAATACAACAAAAATGTTATAATCCAACATAGAGTTTACCTAAAAAAATAAACTAATTTTTTTTATAAAAAAATATAGCCCCGCGGTACACCGCGGGTTCAAATCTAGTCTTCTATATAAATGCATGAGAATGAAAATGATACAAAGCCTTATATGGCCCAGTGAGCTAAATAGCCCAGCACACAAAATAAAGATCCAATTTGAACAAACGAGACATGCCCTAGAAGAAATTAGTAATGAATTTAACACCCAAAGTTAGCCCAATTAAGGAGCCTTAGTAATTGACGGATTATTCGAGGAAGGTTCGAGAAGAGGAGATGAAGAGACGAGACGATCAATTTGAGAGGCCATTGTTGAAACATTGATGAAGCTTGTTGAGGATTTGTCAGCCGAATACTTGCTATTCTATTCCGAACCACGAGATCAACCTCTTTGTAGACCTCTTCAGCAGATTTGAAGGAACGGCGATATACCAAGTAGCCCATATCGAGTCTTCATGGAAAAAGAGCAACCATATCAGCTTTAAGGCACATGCCGTATTCCAAAAAGATAAGTCCTTCAATCCCAATCCTCCTTCTTCTTTGCTTCGAGTTACACTATCCCATGCTACCTTAGCAGATGAAGGACTGTCTGTTTTTCCTTTCCACAGAAACTTAGAGCAAAGAGAATTAATTTCAGCAATACAACCTTTGGGAAGAATGATGGAGCTGGACCAAAAATTTGTAATCCCTGCAATAACAGAAGATAGCAATTGCAGCCTGCCAGCATAAGATGAAGATTTGGTGGTCCAAGAGTGGAGTCTCGATTTGATTGACTGGATTAGAGGAGCACATTGCAAGATGGTCAGCTTTTTTGTGCACAGAGGAACTCCAAGGTAACGAACTGGAAGTGTTCCTGTAGTGAGGTTTGTTGCTACCTTAATTTGATCTAAGTCATGATCCTTTAATCCTGCAGAGAAGTGACATGTTTTCTGAATGCTAACAGCAAGGCCAGACCTTGACTCAAAATCCTTTAACACTTCCAAGATAGCTGCAACAGACTGTAGAGACCCATCTGTGAAGATGAGAAGATCATCTGCAAAGCAAAGGTGAGTAAGTCTAGTTTTTTGGCATTTCGAATGATACTTAAATCGACCTTCCTGGGCAGCTTTGTTAAGGGCTAGTGATAGACAATTCATGGAGAGAACAAATAGATAAGGAGATAAGGGATCTCCTTGCCTTAGGCCCCTCTTCCCCTTAAAGTAGCCATACGTTGAACCATTAAACCCAACTGAGAATGATGGTGTACATATGCAAGTTTCTAGCCATCTCAAGTAGATTTCTGGGAGATGAAGACCTCTAAGACATTGAAAAATGAATTCCCATCTTATAGTATCAAAAGCCTTAGCGATGTCAACCTTAATAGTTAATTCTTTTTGGACCTCCCAATTTGTGGTAACCTTGGACTATTTCTAAGGCCAACACTGTGTTCTCTAAGAGCAGTCTTCCTTTGACAAAAGCTGTTTGGTTGGGAAGGATTACTTCCTGAAGAATCACCTTAAGTCTCCTCACTGCATTTTTGAGATAGCTTTGTAAGTGGTATTGCAGCATGAGATAGGCCTGAAGTCAGATATGAAAGTTGCTCCTGGCTTTTTAGGGACCAAAGTGAGAATGGTAGCATTTCTAAACCAAGAGGCTCAAAACAACCCCCATGAATCCTAGTATCACTTTTTGGAATGTCCGTGGCCTAAATGACCCGGATAAGCATCGGCTTTTTGTTCAATGGCTCTCTCAATTGTTGGCGCTATTTTGGAAACTCACATAAAAGAACCAAATTTGAATCAAGTAATGTCTAAAGTCTGCCCAGGCTGGAATTATACTTCTAACCATGACACTGATGAAGATGGAAGAATTATAATTATTTGGAAGCTTCCTACTACTGTTCATGTGTTGCATCAGTCTCGTCAATCTCTTACATACACTCCCATGTCTTAACAAATATTTGAGCTCATTTTGTCACTCCTTTCAATTATACTAGTTTGGATAGCTTTCACGCTGCTTTAAACGGTCTTCTTCCTAAAGATATCCGTGTCAGAGAGCTGAGTGCAGCGGTTCCTGAGTTCCATGCTCGGTTCTCTGCCCAGAGCAAGGTTTACCGCTACCAGATATACAATGACACTTTCATGGACCCGTTCCAGCGTTATTGGGCATACCACTGTGCTTATAAACTGAATGCTTCTAAAATGCGGGAAACTGTAGATCTTTTTGTTGGAATGCATGATGTCTCTGCATTTGCTAACGCTACACGGGAAGATGGAGTACCTGATCCTTTGAAAAGTATATCTCGCTTCTATGTCATTCAAATGGTAAAGAAAAAACATCTTAGTTCTGGAGAATTTAGGATAAGGATCAGACTTTGACCTTGTTGTGTTTTGGTGTTTAGGGATCTCTTCTACAGCTTGAAGTTGAAGGTTCAGGCTTTTTGTACAGACAAGTCAGAAACATGGTTAGTTCTTCACTGTCTTTTACATGCTTGACATGGAGAAATAATGTTTTTCAGTCTGCTGAGTCCTTCTAATATGCAGGTAGCTTTGTTGATTCATATTGGAAAAGAATCTCTGGATTCTGACATCGTCCCAATGATTCTGGAAACAAAAGACAGGAGGGTGCTTGCAAAGTATACTACTTTGCCTGTGCCGCCTCATGGTCTTTGTCTTGTGTCTGTTAAGTATAAGGAAGATCATTTAAAGCTTCCATTGGATTGTCCTGTAACTAGTTTTGGTAGACATCACACTATAACAAAATGTAAACTTCCCTTCTATTGAATCATTCTTCTGTTTAACATTTGAAACTGAATAATTATAATATTGTCTATTTACTTTTCTGCAAGACTACAATCTTAACAAGATCAAGCTTGATATTTTGAGTGGAAAAAATCCTGATACTATGTCTCAAAGAAACTAAGCTCAACCATGAATTCTTTCTGTTTTGGGGAGTACCAAGCAACAGCCTTGGCAGAAAGAAGCACTTGAAGAGCATATTCAATAGCAAATACTGTCTTATCTACAGTCACGGGGTTAGCTCCAACCCCGTTCTTCAGATCAATCTGAATTCCAGACTCCACTTTGAAACTAGACGGTCCAACAATCTGCAAAATCCGTAGATTATAAATCAAATAGCTGAAACTATGAATTTGAGAATTTCTGTTTCTCTGGTAGACTATTTGCTCAGAGCAGAATATCGTTTCTTTACCTGTTGCTGTAGAGAAACTAATACTTCAGGGCAGATTTTCTGAAATGCTTCTAAACTAGGCTGCCGAGAATTTAAAAGATCTTGTGAGACGCTAGTGGCACCGGTAAGAAACCTCAAACCATACGGAAAGTCTAATCTAGCATGGAAGCGGGTGAGATCAAAGAAGAGCTTCTGGAAGTTTCTATATTGAGCTGTGAGTGATGCCAGTCCTAAGGTATCAGCCATGAATCCGGAATTTACAAATGGAAAATGAAGAGAGAACCCTCCAACACCCTCAGAATCATTCTCAAATTTTGATCTGATTGAATTTTCACCAATGCTGCGGTCATCACAGAGCCTGTGAGATTAATGGAATTTATTAGTAACACCAAACATATCATCAAAAAGACCAGTGCTTCCTAGCTGAAGGCTCATTCAAACATAAAACTTTCAATCAGAGGAAAACAAATTAGCTATTCAATAGCCGAAAGAAACCAAAAGATCCCACAAATTCACCATTTCCATCCAATATTAGAGTTGCAGAATTCAAATGATCAGAGTTGCACAAAACTTATTAGAGAAATCACAAAACTTCCAGTCTTGACAGTAAAAATGCTTCTGAAATAAGTCGAAGAAACTTATCATACCGATAATCCCAGATACTGCGACATGAGGACTACTGAGGAAGACGTCATAGGGCTTGTAAGTTTCGAGCTTCGGAGTGGTACCCCTCCAGAGATCCATGTTTGTCCAATAAGAGATTGCGGATGTCAGAGACAAACAAGGAAGCAGTGACGGTGGAGGCACTTCCATAGTATCAGAATTTAACTTCTTGGGTGATCCGCTGTTATGGTGTAAACATAAATGGTAACTTGGACCAGACTCAGCAGGAAGAGATGCTAGATCAATAGCCATTGAGAGTGGCACATCCCAATATTCACCATGATTATCCACAAAAAGTCCAAGCCAAACCGCTTCTGCTGTCAGATTGTGAAGCGGAAACTGAAACCCACGAAAAATAGAGACGTGAATCAGAACAAAGTGTAGCGGACTTCATTACCTCTGCAACCCAAATTACATAATCCAGAACAATAATGCAGCCTAGGTTATTACATTTCCACCCACATTGGGATTTAAGAGAGACAGCAAAGCAAAAGATGTTATTTTCTATTCTGTGAATTGTGTTCTTCCGAGAGATGTAAAATAAAACAATTAAATCACAAGTCTAGTTAGAAAGCTTGATAGAAGTTAAGAACCTAGCAGAATTCTTCAGCTCAGTAAACCAATTGCCATGATCCAAATCAACAATTAATCACATTCCCAACCAAATTGTGAAATATTAATAGAGTCAAGAAATTGAAAAGAGGGTAACAGAGAAAAGCTAGCCAAAATGATCTCTGAGGGGACATGCCGGTTGTTGCGAGAGACAGTAAGAATCCCTCAAAGTTGAATGAGACAGTGAAGTTGCCTGCTTCATTGCTTACAAGTTGAATGAGACAGTGAACTTGCCTGCTTCGATGCCATCCATGGCCTTTCTGGTGACTCCTCTGTTTTCATTGAACCAGAGGACGCAGTTATTATGGCAGTGACCTCAGGTCTGCTCTTCTGTTCTGAGAGAGCAAAACAAGGAAAATCAAATACACTCATATCATGTCTTAACTTCATTATCTAAAACCAATGCAGTCAATAATGTTTTTACTTCATTCTCAGATACTTTCATGGATATATCGTGTACTTAAACCATAGATACCTCATAGGTCCACACAAAAAAATTATAGTTTTGAGGAGAGGAAGAAGAAGTCTTTTTTTTGAAAATTTTCAGATGCTATTGGACGAAAAATACATGCCCTTCTGAATCCCTAAATCTCTTCTAAACAGTATCACACGAACCATAGTCCACAGTTACGCAGATTTCATTCTAAACACGATCATAGTCAGTACTTAACACACACTCAATCAGTTTCTCATAGCTGGCAATTTCGTAAAAGAAGAAGAAAATGGAATATTACTTGTCTGATAGATCATACAATTACTCAGACCAGATAAGTGCACAGCTTTGATCCAACTAGCTCAATAATAGTTTATGTTCCCAGCCTTTATGTCTCCAACTCTTTGATGCATTTAATTGCCTTAGGATAAGGAAACTAATTTAGTGGCAGTACATAATCCTAGCTACTTTCATGTGGGTATACTCTATACATGCATAATGAGTGTAGAAACATTAACGCTTCTGGTTGTATCGTTTGTACCTTCTAAAGCTGGGTGTATCAATGTCAGGATGAAAAATAAGAGTGGCATGAATGTCATATGTTGCAATGCTTGCGCTAAACCCTGAAGACCAAACATGCTTGCTGAATATGTACTTATGTAGCATAACCAAAGATAAATCTGAAAAAAAAAAAAATCCTTCATCATGCTATCTGTGAAACTGCATTACATGAGGTCCACACGATTGCACTTACACAAAGTTATTTCAAGGATTTGATGTAGCAAATCCAACTTAAATGGAAATACAAACTGAAAATTGTGAAAGTCTTACCCTCTACTTAATCCTCAGCTTGCGTTTAAACTATAATCTCCAGAAGGAAGGAACTTAAATAATCCCTAGGTGACGGCTATGAATCAAATCAGTGGGAAATTTGAGAGACGAACCTGACCAGCTTGAGAGGAGACGAGAGTGATGGAAGCAGATCCACGATCTTTCCTTGCTGTCATGGATGGAAAATGGGCTTTATTCACATTGAAGCTCCCCACGAGATTCTGATTCACGTCAATCGTAAACTTGACATCCTCTGGACTATGTTTCACCAACTAATTTACCGTAAACCCAGCTCGATTAACAATCAACACATGAATCGATTAACTTCGTAGTAATAGCGAACGTCGGCATAGAACGTGGCACTCCATTGGCGATTTCTGGAGGATTTGGCGAGGATTGAGACGCAAACGCCATCTGAAGTAGTGCGTTGGGCGAGAGCAAGACCAATGCCGCTAGATCCACTGGTGATGAAGACGTGACGGGACTTGATAGGGATCTTAGTGGGGCGAGGGCGTACTATTAGGGCCAAGATAGCGAGAAGCGAGAGTGTGATGACTGATGAGAGGAATGAGGAAGAGAAGGAAGAGAGAATCGATCGCCGCCATGGATCTCGTCGCGATAAAGCAGCTCTCGGCGATGTGAAGCTCCCGTCATCACCCACTAGTAATTGGAGAAAACAAAAAACTAAGACCAGCTAAACCAAAAAATTCGGTTTTAAGGATTTCTATTTGAACCGGTCGTTTCAATTTATGGCTGTAATTTTCTTTTATGGTAAAACTGTTTTCCTTGTCACTTTTCACAAATTGGTTTATACTTTATACTGTATATCGGAGAAGATGAACTATAGAGGAAAGGAAAATCAAAGGTGAAACTTGTCGGGCAAGAAAGGCTTTTAATTTCTCAAGTGGCGAGCTGGATTGATTTCTTGGCCTCCTCGAGCGAGAATGGATACGCGAGCTCCCTCTGAAGCAGCAAGGTGAGCTTAGGCCAACCTTCTTGTTGACAATGGCGACAAGAAATGTTTCTAAAAACGAAGAAACTCCCTTGCAAAGACAAGTCTATTGGGGACAAGAAAAGTTTCTGACAAGTGAATTATAAGCTTCATGGAGATATCTATTCCTCTGCTACGATCAACACAAACGTCCACGATGATCATTCTTATGAGTCTCAAGAAAGAACTTCACATGTGACCGCAACATTACAAGAAATATAAACAGAGTAAAAAGAGACTAGAAGTCAAGGAGATACGTGATGAGACAGAAATAAAAACATCTACTACAAGAGGGTTTAGAGTAATTGATTTGTTCTCTTAAAAAACATCTACTACTTACTGTAATCACAAGACAAAGTAAGGTGACTACTTACTGTAATCAAGTATTTCCTCTTTCTCAATTCGAAAAACAATAAACTAAGAGGAGTCGTCAAGGAGATGAGTCATTACAAAGAAACAAAAACAATAAAGTAATTAAGAGAAGGATTAATCCGATCATTCTTCTCCAAGGCAAGGATATGCTTCTTCAATGTCATCAGACATATCATACATTACCCTGTGAGATTCCAAGAGCTGACCACGAGACTTTTTGTGACTCTTTAGGTTGACCATAACAACTAAATCACCTTCCAACTCTATCCTCACATATTCCTCGGTAGAAGCTACTATAAGCTCACACAATTGATCGAGAGTGTTCACAGGCCGTCCATTAACGCAATGTACCTCCAAATCTCTGAATGAACTATATCCCTTGTTAATATTATCCTCCAACACCTACACAAACATAACTACCATAAGTCTCTTGCCCAAGGAAAGAGAAAATTAAGAAAGAGGAAATACTTGATAAACAGAGGAAAACTACCTCACATATCTTTACACCCGTCATGGATTCTGTGGATTCTGTGAAAACGAGTCCTGCCAAGATATAATAGCTTGGAGAACTATAATCACTTGTATACCAAGTATCCACCTAACCAAACAAAACCCAAAAAAAATTAAGAACTTTGAAATCAGTTGTATGCCATAATTTATGGAGATAAACTCACCGGCATAGCTTCCATCTTCATGTGGATGACTTCTCCGTTTCTCAACACTTTGAGAGAGATTCTTTCATTAGGATTCTTCAAAGCAATGAAACCATTTAAGTGCATCCACAACCTGCTTTCATAAAAAACTTCAAAACAAAAATAGAATCAAATACTATCTGAAATTCAAGTTCAAATCAATCAAAACATTAGATAAAATCATACCTTTGCCATCATCTTCTACGGTCATACCATCAATCTCGAGAATGACGTCGTTCTTCTCCACATACTCGTTACCTTGTGAATGCTGATTGGTCTTAGTCACTAAAACACCAGTCATGATCTTCTTCATCTTAAAATACTTTCGCATCATCGCATTCTCCATGGACTGTAGAGAAATCCCCAATGAACAAAATCCTGTCTCATCTCCCTTATCAATACTGGCTAAGAATATCTTAACAATTTGGGCTGGGATCACGTATCTGCGAAACAAAATCAATTGATTAATTGTGATCCATTTTATTGACGTGATATCTTAAAAATTCCTTAACTACTAATGCACAAAATTAGCAGAAAATATTGTAACATATTCTCTGGAAATTCACATTTACTATTTTAATTGCCAAAACAAAACGATTTCCATATCTAGAAGACTTCTCTAATTGATGACTTAGGAAATATCAGAACAAGATTGTACTCAAAAAGTCACAGAACCTGACCCGATATTGTCTCCACTAGGAAGCCTCTCGAAAGCCACCCCAATCACTTCATTTTCGATGAAAACGGGACCTCCACTATTTCCTGAATTAATAGCTGCATCAACTTGAAGCACCGGGAGTTCGAGTTCGCCTCGACTGTGGGAATAAACATATGTGTTGATCCTTGAAAGTATGCCACCTGTGATTGAGATGCTATCCCCACCTTGTGGATATCCAACAATTCGAACCGGTTCTAGAAGATTGGGCATTTCTCCACGAAGATTTAAAGGTTCCAAATCTTTCCAAAACTCATTATTGTTGATGAGCAATATGGCTAGATCACACTCATGGCCAAAAGCCAAAACTGTAGCCTTATATTTAGTTCCGGAACTCAGTTTTGTAGCTTGGATAAATGTGGCACCGGTTACGACATGCGCATTTGTTATGATCCTCCGACCCGAGATAACAAATCCTATCAATTGCAAATCATCAATCATAAATCGGTAAGCAATAGACATATAAAACAATCATTGGAGAAAAACATGGTTAAGAGTTTTTATTACCAGAACCGGAACAAGGATTGCTGGTTGGAGCAGTCCACGGATGTGAAGGATCAGCCGTGCGGTTTATGCTAAAGATCTTCACCACTGAATATATCGTGGAAGCCATGAAGCGTGTTTTTTCACTCTTTGAGTGAAAAGAGTGAACAATAGGAGAAGGCTGGTAATGATGAACTTGGCGAGAGCAAATGTTTCTCACCAGTGATGCAAGCTTCATCATCTATCAACCCCGAGTGATCATAAGCACAAAACAAAAGCAACAATGTCAAGAAAGTGGTGGATTCGAAAATACTAGCGAAAATCTGTATTAAACATGGTGATATAAAATCTGTATAAATGTGATCAGAAATTCTGGCAACATACATTTCAAGCACATGATCAAAGTAATGCATAACTAGGACAGTATAAGGTTCAATGAATCATCCAAAAGCTTTACAGAAAGTCGGTAAAAATAACCAGAAAAAAAGAAGACAAAAGGCAACAATTTCATCAACTAACCTAAAATCACTTTGATGAAAAACTTTCTCCCAAAAAAAAGTGAAAAAGATCTAAGACAAACAAAAAAGTAGCACCTTTTCTTGTTCCAAACAAAATTTCAACACACCCTTTCTTAAAAAGTTCCAGTTTTTCCTCAAATATGTATGATTTAAAACAAAAAGAAGCTGAGATGCCCACGAACGAAGTAACAAAGATTTGAACGAAGATACCAGTTTTTTATGATCATCGTTTCTTAACAAACAAAAAGGAACGGAGATTTGAAGACCAAGAGCTTTACCGGAAGTTGAGTCGTCGGTCGGGAGAGAATCCGTACAATGCAGAGCAAACGAAGACCTGTAGGCTGTAGATGCCCGGAGAAAGGTTCGTCGGGCGTTTTAGGTCGCCGGAAGTGTTTTCCAGCGGCGGTCGAGAGTTTGGATAGGAGAAACGGACCCAAGGGTTTTTGCAAAAGTGAGAAAAAGAGTGACTGAAGAAGCTGACGCATGATGATGCTTTTCATGGAGCTAAGAGTTAGCTTAATTATGAATTACCACCTTATTGTAATTAGTAAGTTTTAAACTAGAGATATCAATCTTACACGTAAGAATTACTAAACGTGTAAACCCATTACCCTATTGCCGTAGTTGTAAAACTTAGGCAGCTGTCATTTCAGATTTTCTTTTTGTTTATTTTGCTACTGTAAATTTTAGATCATTTTAATCTCTTAACATCGTAGAAATATGTGAGAATGATTAAAAATCATTTTCATACAAATAACCCCTTTTTCGCCTATACCCTTTACTTTTCAATTCTTTAAACATTTTATATAAAAACCCTTTTCAAAGAAAATCTAAGACATTTTCATACAAATAATTTGGTTTTAAGCATATGTTATCTCTGTTGGAATCCAACATAACTGATATACATTCTTCTTAACAAGTTTAGAATTTCTCCCCATATAGATTTCGTGACATGTTTAGTTTACTTCTTGTAAAGGATATCTCACTTGCAAATAATCCCTCCTATCGAATACTAGTTTCGGGAAAAAAATCTCTCAAGGCAAATTTCTTTCTTTTTAATTAAAATAATCTAAAAAGTACAAATATAATATCAAAATCCAAAATCAGAGTATCTGATAGTGTAAATAGAATCTTTAAACAATAATTCGAGTTTCACTATCAAGCCTCATCATCAGAGAACCACATTGTTACACTTTGCCATGTACATCAAATTATCAAACACGCAAGTGTGCATCTAACTTTCTCAACGCTATCTACATGAAGAAGAAGAAGACCTTTCAAAACTATTCTTTAAGAGTTTCCTTATTATGCTGACATCACTCGGCTTTCAGTTGCATCTCCTTCGCTGTCCTATCCCGGAAATATGGCATTTGTTCCTGTGGAGATCACACAAACAGTTTCTATTTTAAGCACTCTTACGTCTTTCAAAATGACACTGACCTACTTACTAAAGACAATGGCAGGTTTAGTAACTTTCGGCGATTTTACCTGAGCAAAACAAAGATCCAGACCTCTGCTGTAGAAGTCGATGTATTTTACCATAAACATTCCACAATCGAATCTACAAAATGCAGAGACAGAGTTATTACGACTGTATGAACTAGTAGTAGCTGATATCTTTATTAGGAAGACGGTACCCAATTCTCTGCATCGGAAGGTCCTGGACAAATTCTTGTCTCCATCGACTTACATCAGGTCTAATTCACTCTTGTCCCTCACTTCATCGACAAAGTATCTAGCCTGATAAATGAAAAACTACAGAATCAGGATATATATGTTATGACTGTAAAAATGGTTTTACTTACTCAAATACTACCAGTGCATCGAGGATTTTAGGCTCCCTTCCTTTGAATGAGTCGAGATACTGGAATTTCCGGTCCTTTATATTAATCACAGCCAAAGTCCATTGGATGTTCATATGGATAGGGACAAATATTTGGGAACAAACAAAGCGTCTTAGACAGATGGTAAAACGAAAAACGTGTTTGAATATCTCATAATGGAGTGTAACATAGAGAATGATAGTAGAAGAAGCACAGAACAAGTTTACCTTGTCACAGTCTTTGAGATGGTAGCCCAACCTCTTCATTGATGTCCATCTTCTGACTGCGCTGTAGTTGTATCCAGTCCCCGAATTAACTAACGGTAATGTCTTCTTGTTAAAATTCGTGAGCAAATATATAGGGGCTATAATCTAAAATTCATTAGCCATAGAAATGGGTATAACCTTAGTGAAGAAAAATGTATTGAAAAATGACATTTAAGAAACTTCTTTGGTTCTCTAGCTTCCCTTTCTTTCAGCAATACCAGATAAAGATTAATGACCTACATAGAACAGAGCCCAAGGTTTTACCAAATCATAGAGGTTCTAATCGGACAAAAAATTTCTATCCAATCTTTAAGAAGAAATCATGTAAGATTTAGATACGTCGACTAACCTCATCGTTCAACCATTCACCTGGTTTAAGGCACCTTAGGATTTTCCCTGTAATTTCAATATTTGAATTCTTATGTGTAACCAAGATGTTCCTACAGCGAGAGACGTTCATAAAATTACATCCCAAAAACAAATATGAATCCTCAGAGCAAGTAAACAAGATAGAAAGTAAACAAGAGAGCAAGAATCAAAATCATACGAGTCATTAGCGGAGAATGCACGGTTGACTGCTGTCTCCTCCTCTCTAGAAAGAGTTAGACATGCCTCACGTTGTACATCCTGATGATCCATTAGAGAACAATGAGGCAACCTGATTT
>NW_003302442.1:0-2545 GCF_000004255.2 Arabidopsis lyrata subsp. lyrata | reverse complement strand
GCTTCGCAGTAAAGCACAACCTCTTTCTTTCAAAATATCACCAAAGCCTCTGTCTTTCAGTTTCGAAGTCCGGTTCTCAGCACTCTGGAGAACCTTTCTGTATGCTTCAAAACTCGTGACATCGGTCACAGGGCGATTCACAACGAGTGAACTACTATTATCTTGAGAACATTCATCCACCCTTAAGCTCCCATTTTTCATACTAACAACCTCAGAAAACAATCCATTTCCCATCTCTGCCACCTCGTCCACCTCCATAGCCACGTTTCCGAGACCCTCCCTACTTGTATCATCAGATATCATTTCCACATCTCCAAGCTCATCACCAACATCAACCACTTCTCTATCCGTTCTATAGCGCAAAGGCAAATCAAGTGCATTTCTTTTCAACATATCATCGTTCCTTGTGAGAAAAGTTCCCAACACATTACCAGAACCTTGTCGTGTGCTACGATCTCGACCGCTCTTGAGGATCCGCGAAGGCGCATGAACTTGTCTCCGCAATGGAGACTTCACTTCTGGGTAACGGTAAATTCCTGGAGCCATGGTTCTTGATGAATGTGAGAAACTGGAGTTTTTACAAGGGTTTAAACCGGAATTGCGTTTGTGGTAACTGCTCATGCCATCCATTGGTCTGAAACACAAGGAACCATAACCTTAGAAATTCAAAGTTGGATCCCACAAAACTGAAAGGTCAAAATCCCCCAATTCAGAGTTCAAAACCCTAGATTGATTTTCAGGCAATAACTCTCGGAAGCAAGCAAGTTTCAATGTTTCATTAAACTCACCGGCGTTTCCGATTCGCGACGCTCCCGATACACAGATTCCGACCCGGACAATAGACCCGGGCGGGTTTTGTTTTGGAAGAGAGATAGGTCAAACTCAAATCTGTTGACTTTTCTCATACCCTCTAGCCGTAAAGGAGGTTTCTGGGTCTTCTTATTCGGCTAAACCTATGTTTTGCTTCTCGTTAAACCCTCTATACTCACTCACTCGTCTCTTGAAAGCTGGGCTTTTCACTTCAGAATTTCGTTAAAAATAAAAGCTTTGATTTTTTTAGTTGAAATCTGCTTCAGTCGATCGTGTTAAACCTTTGAGATAAATCGGCGGTTTGGAACAGGACAATCAGGAAGATGCGGATGCTATTAAGACCAGGTAATCTGTGTATGCGCATTTCAGTGTTTGATCTGCTAGATTTTGAGCTGAATTCTGGTCGTTTCTTTATAGTATTGTAGCTTATATATTGATGAATCCTATATAAACTATTCTATGGTGGGATTCGCAAGAACAAAATTTGTTTTTGTTTCTTCGCTCATTAGTAGTATAAATTAGTTTGATCCTCATTTGTGTTATTTTTTTCTTACACTGCAGGAATTATATTCCATACAGATATAAAATCATCTCGTGTTGTCGCAGTTTGTAAGCACTTATCATCTTTGTCTGATAATGGCGAAAATCATGAGAAACCATATACATTTGAGGGTAATAGGCAAATTGTTAATGATATTTGCAATGTTTTGGAGACTGGTGCTTGGGGATCTTCAGCTGAGAATGCCCTATCTGCTCTATTCTTTAAACCACAACCAGAATTTGTCATTGGGGTTTTAAGGAGGCTGAAAGATGTTAATCGTGCGATTGAGTATTTCCGTTGGTATGAGAGAAGAACCGAGCTGCCTCATTGTCCCGAATCATACAACTCCTTGCTTTTAGTGATGGCTCGTTGTAGGAATTTTGATGCTTTGGACCAGATTCTTGGAGAAATGAGTGTTGCAGGATTTGGCCCTTCTGTTAACACTTGTATTGAGATGGTTTTGAGCTGCGTTAAGGCTAATAAGCTTAGGGAAGGTTTTGATGTTGTGCAGAATATGAGGAAGTTCAAGTTCCGACCTGCTTTTTCAGCTTACACAACTCTTATCGGTGCTTTCTCAGCAGTTAATCATTCTGATATGATGTTGGCACTCTTTCAGCAAATGCAGGAGTTAGGATATGAGCCAACCGTTCATCTTTTTACAACATTGATTCGGGGCTTTGCCAAAGAGGGTCGAGTTGATTCTGCTCTATCTTTGCTTGATGAGATGAAGAGCAGCTCTCTTGATGCCGACATTGTTCTTTACAATGTATGTATAGATAGCTTTGGTAAAGTGGGCAAGGTTGATATGGCATGGAAATTTTTTCATGAGATTGAAGCGAATGGTTTAAAGCCTGATGAAGTCACTTATACCAGCATGATAGGAGTTCTGTGCAAGGCAAATAGATTGGATGAAGCTGTAGAGATGTTTGAGCATTTAGAGAAGAATAGACGGGTCCCTTGCACTTATGCTTACAACACGATGATTATGGGTTATGGTTCGGCTGGAAAATTTGATGAAGCATACAGTCTCCTAGAGAGACAAAGGGCAAAAGGGTCTATACCGAGTGTGATTGCATATAATTGCATTCTTACATGCTTAAGGAAAATGGGAAAAGTGGATGAAGCTTTGAGAGTATTCGAGGAGATGAAAAAAGACGCTGCTCCAAATCTTTCAACCTATAATATTCTCATTGA
>NW_003302443.1:0-16071 GCF_000004255.2 Arabidopsis lyrata subsp. lyrata | reverse complement strand
AAGGCTCGTACGTACGTAAATCATGATTTTCTAAAAAAAAAATACAAAAAAATCATGATATTCTGCAATGGTCCAAATACCAGGGCCGGCGCAGAGGACAAGCTACTGAAGCCACCGATTTGGGCCTCAAAACTTGAGAGCATTTTTATCTAAAAATTTGTTAAGTTTTCTTATAAACAATAATTTTTATAGGGCCTTTTAAAAATATTGTGGGCGTTTAGAGACAACTACAATATTCTTTTTAATGGTAAAAATCTAATTTAAAATATATTTTTTTTATGGGGTTTAATTTTGCTTATGGCACCCAAATTTACCGGGCCGGCACTGGGTCCAACATGTGAGTATCTGGCCATAAAGTACCAAAAGTAATTACTAGTACTCGGAATTAATTATTGAGATGGTTTAAAGTAGAGGATAGTGAGAATTTCCTATAAATTTCATCGGAGTTGTTCCTCTTGCTTCTGGTTTTATCTCAAACCAAATTTCCAGATGGACATAGTCTACCTAGGGTTTTGTGAAGAACGATGATATATTTCGTTTTGGATTATAAAGTTGGCTAAGCTTGTGGTAAAAGTTGATGGTTTGATGCGGAATACAACATCGAAAAGTTCGTGATTCTTTGGTTATTTAAATCTTGATGGCGCATATTTTTTTTTTTCTTGGTTACATGAATACATTTGTCTAAATATCTGAAAGAAAATCTGAAGTTGATCACATTCCATTGCACTCATCAGAGGAGTTTTAACAGAGTCCATCACATATTTTATTTTATTTTTCTAATAGAGTCAATCATACGAAAGAATCTATAAAGCCAACGATAATAATGATTTTTTAAAAAATGTTACAGAAGTTAATAAAATTTGAGACTAGTAAACGTACGAAATATTTTAGAAGAATTGAATCAGTTAGTGCAAGAAAATCTGGAGTTGATCACATTCCATTGCACTTCGACAAATCAACCGACAACTTGAGGCAAGACTAGCTATGTCACATACCAACTTAGGGTTTTCTAATTCCTCTTCTTAACTTCTTTTTAAAGAGAACCAGTGAAGCACAATTAACCCATTACTTACAACACAAACTAGCTCCAAAGATAGATATGATGACTCGAAGCCATTGTTATTGGGTTTCTTGTATTATTACCATCTATTTCTCCCTCCTTATACACTCTCTAGCTTTTCCTTTGCTCCACTTTTGCCGCCACGACCAAAGGAACGGTCTTTTGAAATTCAGAGACGAGTTTCCGATCTTTGAGGCTAAATCAAGTCCGTGGAATGAGAGCACTGATTGTTGTTTTTGGGAGGGTGTCAAGTGCGATGATAAATCTGGCCAGGTGATATCACTCAACCTTCATAACACCCTTCTCAACAACTCTTTGAAAACTAACAGTAGCCTTTTTAAACTCCAATATCTTCGTCACCTAGACCTTTCTAGTTGCAATCTCATAGGAGAGATTCCTTCTTCACTAGGAAACCTTTCTCGTCTGGTAAATCTTGAACTTTCTTCTAATAGATTGGTCGGTGCGATTCCGGATTCAATAGGCAACCTAAAGAATCTAAGAAACCTTAGCCTTGGAGATAACGATCTCATAGGAGAAATTCCTTCTTCCATAGGAAACCTTTCTCTTCTCTTAGATCTTGACCTTTGGAGTAATCATTTGGTAGGTGAAGTTCCATCTTCCATCGGAAACCTAAACGAACTAAGAGTCATGTCACTTGACCGTAACAGCTTAAGTGGCAGCATTCCTATTTCATTTGCTAATTTAACGAAGCTTTCCGATTTTAGCATCTTCTTTAATTCACATCACTTCCATCTGACATGAGTGTCTTCCAAAACTTGGTGACTTTTGATATTAGTGCAAACTCATTTTTCGGGCCTTTCCCTAAATCTTTGTTCTCAATTCCTTCGTTAACATTGGTTTATATGGATAGAAACCAATTCACAGGACCTATAGAGTTTGCTAATACATCTTCATCATCTAAGCTTCAGAATCTAATTCTTACTCATAACCGATTAGATGGCTCAATCCCAGAATCCATATAGAAATTTCTCAACCTCGTAGTGTTAGATATTGCCCACAACAATATCAGTGGACCAATCCCTAGGTCTATGTCAAAGTTAGTTAGCCTTCGTATGTTTGGTTTTTCCAACAACAAGTTGGAAGGTGAAGTACCAAGTTGGTTGTGGAAATTGTCGTCAGCTATGCTTTCTCACAATTCTTTCAGCAGTTTTGAAAAAATATCTTCAAAAGAAACATTGATCCAAGTGTTGGATCTGAGTTCGAATTCATTCCAAGAACCATTTCCGCTTTGGATCTGCAGCAAGCTGAAAGGGTTACAATTCTTAGATTTGTCCAACAATCTCTTCAACGGCTCGATTCCTTCATGTTTAAGGAATTTCGATCTTACGGGGTTAATTCTTGGGAACAACAACTTCAGTGGAACTCTTGATCCATATTTGTTTGCCAATGCTACCAACTTACAATCATTGGACATAAGTCGCAACCAGCTGGAGGGGAAGTTACCAAAGTCTTTGATAAATTGCAAAGGTTTGCATTTTGTGAATGTTGAAAGCAACAAAATCAAGGATAAGTTTCCATCTTGGTTGGGATCTCTACCATCTTTACAAGTTCTTATCCTTAGATCAAACGACTTCTATGGTCCGTTGTATCATCCCAACATGTCCATCGGGTTTCAGGGTTTAAGAATCATCGATATATCACACAATGGCTTCACTGGGACACTCCCACCTCACTTCTTTTCCAGTTGGCGTGAAATGATTACATTAGTCGATGGAAATTATGAGTACATTGAAGATATCCAGAATTTTTCTCTTATCTATCGCTCCATGGAAATGGTGAATAAAGGAGTAGAGATGAGTTTTGAGCGGATCCGACAAGATTTCAGAGCCATTGGTTTTTCGGAAAACAGAATTATATTTATGGCGAAATACCTGAATCTATTGGTTGTTTGGAGGAATTGCGTCTTCTTAACTTGTCCGGTAACGCTTTCACAAGCGATATCCCACGGGTCTGGTCAAATCCCACGAGATCTTGTTAAACTTTCATTTTTGTCATACATGAACTTCTCTCATAACCTACTCCAAGGTCCAGTGCCACGAGGCACACAGTCTTGGACTCTACGGTCTCGAAGATATCTGTGGGGAAACTCATGTCCCGAATCCTACATCACAGCAACCCGAGGAGTTGTTAGAGGATGAAGAAAAAATGTTTAACTGGGTAGCAGCTGCAATAGCCTATGGACCTGGTGTATTTTGTGGTTTGGTGATTGGATACATATTCACTTCACATAATCATGAATGGTTCGCTGAAAAGTTCGGTCGAAAAAAACTCAGTGTCACCACAAGTGCTCGTTAAGCCTATCTCTTGCAATCTCCCTAAGCATTATTGTGTAACGTCTTGTGCTGTTTGTATTGAAATTTCCGGCTGTGTTCTCCAAAAGACTCGTTTGTATTTTCTATTTTATGGTTTTGTAATAAACGTATTGTATTTGGTGGTATTTATAATATATAGGAATAAGTTGCAATATAGTACGTTTTTTAAACTTAATATGGAAAGTAGTACTACAGATACTATTCAAAATTGGAGAATCATCAGTTTGCTTTTGTTTGTGAGATACACGTGATGTGAGATAGCAAATATAGTGGGGTAAGGAAGGGAGGGTGGAAATTACAATAGAGAACTTGAGTGTGTTTAAGAGAAAAATATAGTGGGGTAAGAAAGAGAAACGTGGGTCCTGAATTTTTTTTACTTTCTTTTCTTTTATTTATTATCTCATATTCCTTCAATGTCTCATAATTAAAATGCTCGTTAGTGAATTTTGTTTTTTTTAATTTATCAGATTCATAAAAATCTATATTTTTTTCTCTATCATTTGGTATGCATTTTGTTTGATAATTTTTTTAAAAATTATATTATATACCACTGTACACAAAAATGGCTGTATAGACATAGAGCATTGTACAGAAAAATGGCTGTACAGATATAAACCACTGTACAGGATGATACATCTGTACAGAAAGATACAACTGTACAGAAAGATACAGCTGTACAAAAGGTAGAATTTTTTTTACTTTCTTTTCTTTTATTTATTACCTCATATTCCTTCAATGTCTCATAATTAAAATGCTCGTTAGTGAATTTTGTTTTTTTAAAATTTATCAGATTCATAAAAATCTATATTTTTTTTTCTATCATTTGGTATGCATTTTGTTTGATAATTTTTAAAAAAATTATATTATAGACACTGTACATAAAAAATGGATGTACAGATGTAGAGCACTGTACAGAAGAATGACTGTACAGATATAAACCACTGTACAGATGTAGAGTACTGTACAGAAGAATGGCTGTACAGATATAAATCACTGTACAGATATAAACCACTGTACAGATGTAGAGCACTGTACAGAAGAATGGCTGTACAGATATTTCCTTCCATATGTTTAAAACGAGTTCATTCTTTTAAGTTTAATAAAATATCATATATTAGAATTCAAGTGCACCAACAATACAATTTCTAAAATTTATCTCCCAACATATTTCAAATGAATGTCTACCCTAACCAAAAAGAATTACATCCCAACCAAAAGATATAAACTACTGTACAGAAGGATACATCTGGAATGAAGTTAGAGCACATATAATTATATATTTAAGTGTACAAATATGAAACCAAAAAATAGACACTTCTCTAAATTTTATCTCCCAACATATTTCAAATGAATGTCTACTCTAACCAAAAAGGAGCAAATCCCAACCCAAAAGATTGCCTATTACACATTTTATACAGAACAAACATGATGGATATAGTCTTTCATCCAAAAAAACACTTTTAACACAAAATTATACTCTTTTAACACAAAATTATACTTCATTACGATAGATCATTACACAAAGTTCTGAAATTTCTACTTTGCATAAAGCCTCACTTAATCGAATTAGCTATCAATTATTAGCATACATGACAAATAATGAACATACATTTCAAATTTTTTGTTAACAAATAATTTAGATATGAAACATATTGTTTATATTTCATTGCTTGTGATATTTGTTTATTGAAACCGAAAATCATATATACTTGAATATAGATGCCTTAAGCTTTACTTCTAAGATTATAGACCCAAAGAAAATAAAGAAAAGAAAATAAATAGAGTTCGTGACCTATAGGCTAATTGAATAAATGCAAACGGAATAAGTGCCATTAGTGTTAATTACGAACACAACAAATCATGGGATTATGAGCAAACTTACGACCGAACCAACATCGACTCATGGATCGGTAAGGGCAATCCCCCTTGTCCATTCACACGGGTCGCTCTCTCCGATCTCACTCTCATCCCTAACCACACTCTCGGCCGTCTTATCCAAGAATGGTGTGTCGATAATCGCTCTAACAGTGTTGAACGGATTCCTACTCCGAAACAACCGGCAGATCCAATCTCCGTTAGGTCTCTTCTCAGTCAAGCCTCCGCAATTTCCGGAACTCACGCCTCTGTTCGCTCACGCGCCGCCGCCATTTGTCGTTTGAGAGAATTAGCTAGAGATGAGAAGAATCGCGTTTTGATCGCTGGTCATAACGCGAGAGAGATTTTGGTGAGGATTTTGGTTTTATTGCATATGACGGAGACAGAGTGTGAAGCTCTTGCGTTGGGTCGGGTGTATGACCCGGTGGTTGTTTGATTCTTCGATTGAAATTAAGGTTAACGGCGCCGCGTTGATTGAGATGGTGTTGACCGGATCGAAATTGATGGATCTAAAACTGATAATTTCTGGATCCGATTCAATTTTTGAAGGCGTTCTCGATCTTCTCAAGATTCTTATTTCATCGCGGCGAGCTTTGCAGATCGGAATCAAAGCGATTTTCGCTCTCTGTCTCGTGAAACAAAAGAAACATCTAGCGATCTCCACCGGAGCTCCGGGAATTTTAATCGACCATGGCGGATTTTGATAGGTGTGATGCTGAAACTGTGAGCATGCTTTGACAGTGCGTGAGCATGCTTTGACGGTGCCGCTAATGGTGAAGGCGAATATGAGGGAGAGAAGAAAAGCTTTAGTTGGGTTGTTGTTGGTTGAGAAGATATTGATCGAAGGAATGATGGAATCTGATGCTGGGATAGAGAGAAAAGAGAAGGTTATTTTTTTTATGGATTAAGAATGGCAACAATAATATGAGTTTCTCCGGAGAAAGAAGAAACGACAAAAGTACAATATAGAGTGGCATGAAACCGTAAATAATTGAGTTTTTGAGTGGCAAAAGAGGGCTCACAAATAAGTCAACAGGTACAAACTGGGGAAAAAAGTAATTGTAAATAGTAACTGTATTACTTTTCCAATTATGTTTCACAAACGTACTATATTCCCAACAAACCCTAATATATATTGGCTATAAAATGTATATTTGTGTTTGCAATTTTCATAATACAGATTTCCTGATTCTTAGAGGACTTTACGATATCATGACTATACAAATAGTGTCAGTCATGATTCATGGCATATTCTAAGGAATTTCAGTGGTTCTATTAAAGAACTAAATTTAGGGAACAACAACTTCAGTGTAAACCTTCCAGATATATTTTCCAACGCTACCAAGTTAATATCATTCGACATTAATTAGTAGCAACCAGCTGAATGGAAAGTTTCCAAAGTCTTTGATCAATTGCAAAGCTCTGCAACTTTTGAATGTGAAAAGCAACAAAATCAAGGACATTTTTCCATCATGGTTGGAATCTCTACCAATTCATTACATGTCCATTGTCCTCAACCTCGGATCAAACGAGTTCTATGGGCCGTTGTATCCAGCATCACCACATGTCTGTTGGGTTTCAGAGTTTAAGAGTCATCGATATATCAGACAATGACTTCACTGGAACTCTCCGTCTCTCCCACCTTACTATTTCTCCAACCGGAAAGAAATGACCACATTAACGGACGAAATGGACGAGTACATGACAGAGTTTTGGAGATATGCTGCGAGATATTATCATGAGATGGAAATAGTGAATAAAGATAAAGGAGTTGATATGAGCTTTGAGCGGATCCGAAAATATATGTAAATTTTAAATTACCAAATGAGCTTATATGGGCCATTGGTAGTAATGGGTTTTATAGTTTATAGAGTATCAATTTAAACCAACCACGACGATGATAGGAAACAAGTGTCCGTTTCCTCGTTGATGAATAAATCAGCGTCTGTTGCCTGAAACAGTTTTTTTTTGTGTCATGAATAATAAATCCGATCTAGAACTCTCAACCTCAACATGAAAACAGGCCGGTTCAAAAAAATTAAGGATCCTGAGCTGAAAAAAATAATTGGCCGTTATTTTCTATGTTTTTTTTGCAAAAAAATTTTTGAACCCTAATTTTAATAAATTTAGTTGGAAAAAAAAGATGGACCATGTGCATGAGCAAAAGTGATAGTAAAATGAATTATCACCTTAAAGGACGGTGGTCCTTGTCTCCTTGAAGAAGAAGACGGTGAACGTACATAAAACATGATTCTCTGAAGACTGCAATGGTCCAACGTGTGACAACAATGTAATAAGTGATACATAGTACAATATGTTTCTCAATATGCGTAAAATAGTATAGAGGTTATTACGGAAACCTTTCATACATGTCACTGTCAGTGATGTCACCCATTAACGAGGTAACTAATCGAAAAAAGTCAACTATATGAATCGAATGGTCAAAAAGTGTTAGTTTGATCTTTCTCTTACGTTTTCCTCAACCGCGTAACACTCTTGACTTTTGTTGTTTTTTCGTTTTGTCTCTTTTTTTCTCTGGAGTTTGGCTGGTTTCCTTCACGAGACTATATTGTTCTATGGAAAATATTCGTAAGTAAATCATGATTCTCTGCAATGGTCCAACTTGGGAACACAAAGTACCAAAAGTTATTACTAAACCGGAATTAATAATTGAGCTAGTTTAAATTAAGTAGAGGATAATGAGGATTTCCTGTTACATACATCGGAGTTGAGCACTTCCAAGTTCCAATAGAGAATTTTGATGGGTTTCTTAGTATTAAAATATTAAAAAAATAGAAAAATAGGAGAGAGAAGTAAGAAACTCCAGAAATAGTTTCTTATTTAAAAACTTTTACAATCTCATAAATACTCTTGAAGACACTTGTCTTTCTATGAGTGGTTTATCTTGTTTTCAAAACTAAAATTTAATTCTATAAAAGTAATAATATTTTATTTTTTAGAAACTCAAATTGGGCCTCTCACGATTGGGGTGCTCTTATTGCTTCTGGTTTTATTTCAAACCAAATTTTCAGATATATATCTGTGAAGAACGATGATATATTTCGTTTTGGATTATAAGTTGGCTAAGTGCTTGTGGTAAAAGTTGATGGTTTGATGCGTAATGCAACATCCAAAAGTTTGCGATTCTTTGGTTATTTAATTCTTTATGGCGCACATTCTGAGTTTTTTTTTCTCAATGGTTACATGAATGAATACATTTGTCTAAATATCAAATATGAAAGAAAACTGAAGTTGATCATATTCTATTGCACCCATCAGAGGAGTAATTATCCTTATAATAGCCAAGTAGGCAACGATATTTTATAAAAGGATACAGAAGAACTTAAATAAAACTTGAGACAAGTAAACGTAAAAAATAGGATTGATAATAGTTTTAGTGCATTTACGTGGAAATTTGAGACAAAAGGTACAAGTTGATTGACGAAGACTTGGACAAATCAATTGAATCGACAACTTGACGCAAGACTAGCTATAAGTCACATCCCATCTTAGGGTTTTCTAATTCCTCTTCTTCTATTTAAAGAGAATCAGTGAAGCACATATAACTCATTACATACAATACAATTAAACTCATCAAAAGATAGATATAATAATGACTCGAAGCCATTGTTATTGGGTTTCTGGTATTATTACCATCTATTTCTACCTCCTTATACACTCTCTAGCTTCACCTTCGCTCCACTTTTGCCGCCACGACCAGAGGGGCAATCTTTTGAAATTCAGAGACGAGTTTCCGATCTTTCATGAGTCTAAATCAAGTCCTTGGAATAAGAGCATTGACTGTTGTTTATGGAAGGGAGTCACGTGCGATGACAAATCTGGCCAGGTAATATCAATCGTCCTTAGTAGCACCCTTCTCAACAGCTCTTTGAAAACCAACAGTAGTCTTTTTAGACTCCAATATCTTCGCCACCTAGACCTTTCTGGTTGCAATCTCCACGGAGAGATTCCTTCTTCACTAGGAAACCTTTCTCGTCTCGTAAATCTTGAACTTTCTTCCAATAGATTGGTCGGTGAGATTCCGTATTCGATAGGCAACCTAAAGCAACTAAGAAACCTTAGCCTTGGGAATAACGATCTCATAGGAGAAATTCCTTCTTCCTTAGGAAACCTTTCTCTTCTCTTAGATCTTGACCTTTGGAATAATTCTTTGGTAGGTGAAGTTCCATCTTCCATTGGAAACCTAAACGAACTAAGAGTCATGTCACTTGACCGTAACAGCTTAAGTGGCAGTATTCCTATTTCATTTGCTAATTTAACGAAGCTTTCCAATTTTAGAATCTTCTCTAATAACTTCACATCACTTCCATCTGACATGAGTGGCTTCCACAACTTGGTGACTTTTGATATTAGTGCAAACTCATTTTTCGGTCCTTTCCCTAAATCTTTGTTCTCGATTCCTTCGTTAACATTGGTTTATATGGATAGAAACCAATTCACAGGACCTATAGAGTTTGCTAATATATCTTCATCATCTAAGCTTCAGAATCTAATTCTTACTCATAACCGATTAGATGGCTCAATCCCAGAATCCATATAGAAATTTCTCAACCTCGTAGTGTTAGATGTTGCCCACAACAATATCAGTGGACCAATCCCTAGGTCTATGTCAAAGTTAGTTAACCTCCATATGTTTGGTTTTTCCAACAACAAGTTGGAAGGTGAAGTACCAAGTTGGTTGTGGAGATTGTCGTCAGCGATGCTGTCTCACAATTCTTTTAGCAGTTTTGAAAAAATATCTTCAAAGGAAACACTGATCCAAGTGTTGGATCTGAGTTTCAATTCATTCCGAGGACCATTTCCCATTTGGATCTGCAAGCTGAAAGGGTTACACTTCTTAGATTTGTCCAACAATCTCTTCAACGGCTCGATTCCTTTATGTTTAAGGAATTTCAATCTCACGGGGCTAATTCTTGGGAACAACAACTTCAGTGGAACTCTTGATCCTGATTTATTTCCAGTGCTACCAACTTACAATCTTTGGACGTAAGTCGCAACCAGCTCGAAGGGAAGTTCCCAAGTCTTTGATCAACAGCAAACGTCTGCATTTTGTGAATGTGGAAAGCAACAAAATCAAGGATAAGTTCCATCTTGGTTGGGATCTCTACCATCTTTACAAGTTCTCATCCTTCGATCAAACGAGTTCTACGGTCCGTTGTATCATCCCAACATGTCCATTGGGTTTCAGGGTTTAAGAATCATTGATATATCAAACAATGGCTTCACTGGAACACTCCCACCTCAGTTTTTTTCCAGTTGGCGTGAAATGATTACATTAGTCGATGGAAGTCACGAGTACATTGAAGATATCCAGAATTTTTCTCTTATTTATCGCTCCATGGAAATGGTGAATAAAGGAGTAGAGATGAGTTTTGAGCGGATCCGACAAGACTTCAGAGCCATTGATTTTTCGGAAAACAGGATATATGGGAAAATACCTGAATCCATTGGTTGTTTGGAGGAACTGCGTCTTCTTAACTTGTCAGGTAACGCTTTCACAAGCGATATCCCACGGGTCTGGGCAAATCTGACAAAGCTCGAGACGTTAGACCTATCACGTAACAAGCTGTCAGGTCAAATCCCACAAGATCTTGGTAAACTCTCCTTTCTGTCATACATGAACTTCTCTCATAACCTTCTCCAAGGTCCAGTGCCAAGAGGCACGCAGTTTCAAAGGCAGAGATGTTCTTCATTCTTGGACAACCATGGACTCTACGGTCTCGAAGATATCTGTGGGGAAACTCATGTCCCGAATCCTACATCACAGCAACCCGAGGAGTTGTTAGAGGATGAAGAAAAAATGTTTAACTGGGTAGCAGCTGCAATAGCCTATGGACCTGGTGTATTTTGTGGTTTGGTGATCGGATACATCTTCACTTCCCACAATCATGAATGGTTCGCTGAAAAGTTTGGTCGAAAAAAACTTAGAGCCAACACAAGTGCTCGTTAAGCCCATCTCTTGCAATCTCTCTAAGCATTATTGTGTAACGTCTTGTGCATGTTCGTATTGAATTTTCCATTCCAGGTGTATTCTCCAAAAGACTCGTTTGTGTTTGTAATTTTCTATTTTTGTGGTTTTTGTAATAAACGTACTGTATTTGGTGGTATTTAATATATCTGGCTTTAAAATGTATACTACATTACTCTGTGTCTGCAATTCTCATAATATAGATTTCCTGGTTCTTAGAGGACTTTACGATCATGACTATATAAATAAATAGCGACAGTCATGATTCATGACATATATTAGGTGAAAATAAAAAGCAATCAAAGTGTCACGATCATTTACAGTGTATGACTTGTAACACAAACAACTTATACATATTTTTTGAAAATTTAAAATTTTTGTATCTTCAGTTTTTGAATCTACCATTGGACTGTCTGAAAATAAAAAGCAATCAAAGTGTCTAAATTTTTTATTTTCCATTATTAATATTATAAATCTTGTTTGGATTCCAATTTTTGGATCCAACCATTGGAGGTGCTCTGACAGGTCTATATGTAATTGCAAGACGGGGGTTGGAATGGTCAACGGTACCACCAACTTATGTAATAAACGTCTTTAGTGGTATTTGATATATAATATATCTTGACTTGAAAATGTACACTGAACGTTATGTAATAGTTAACCATTCGATTATGATGGATCAACATCTTTTTCTAAACCAAAGTAAATGTATATGTGTGTAGATGCATGAATCCTTAGAATGAACATTTAACTTCATAAAATCTTGTAAATTAAAAGTTTACAAATGAGCATATATATGAGCCCATTCATGGGCCCCCTCAATTCAGAAGCTATCAATTGGTAAATCAAACCATGCGATTACGATACGACAAAGATGATCTTGTAATACAACTTGTCAATGCGAAAAATCAATGTCTGTTGGCGGAGTTGTTCTCTTATAGCTCTAATTTGATCATTAAAAAGTGTATAGCTAATTTCTAAATCTTTAGATATCTCAAACCAGTTTTAGTGTTTTACATGCACACAGTCTATGGATATGTGAAGAACGATGCTATATTTAGATTGTGGTGAAAGTTGAATGCAAAGTTGGAAATTTAGTAGACCTTGGTTAAATTCGGTAGAAACTTAAATAATCTTTTAGAGAGGACTAAAATGAGTCTACAATGGTGTACGTGAATCTTTAAGTCAAGTGGCAAAAAAAAGTTTATTTTATTTTTATTCTAATCAGAAAGCACTTATTTTATTTCTATTATTCTAATGAACAAGCACATGTAATTAAATCAATCGAATCTAAACGAGTCGACGCAAGACTTGCTAAGTTAGGAATTTCTTCTTAAAGTGAGGACCAAATGAAGCACACACAATTCATTACTTACAAGACAAAATCAAAACAGAAAGATATGATGATCCGAAGCCATTGTCATTGGGTTTCTGACATTATTATCATCTTTTTCTTCCTCCTTGTACACTCTCTAGCTTCTTCTTCGCCCCACTTTTGCCGTCATGACCAGAGAGATGCTCTTTTGGAATTCAGAGGCGAGTTTCCGATAGATGCCTCTTTGAAAATTATGAATACATGGAGAGGTCCGTGGAATAAGAGCACTGATTGTTGTTTTTGGAACGGAGTCACATGCGATGATAAATCTGGTCAGGTAATATCACTCGACCTTCCTAACACCTTTCTCCACGGCTATTTGAAAACCAACAGTAGCCTTTTTAAACTCCAATATCTTCGTCACCTAAACCTTAGTAATTGCAATCTCAAAGGAGAGATTCCTTCTTCACTAGGAAACCTTTCTCATCTCACACTTGTTAACCTTTTCTTTAATCAATTGGTAGGAGAAATTCCGGCTTCAATCGGCAATCTAAACCAGCTAAGATACCTTAACCTTCAGTCTAACGATCTCACAGGAGAGATTCCTTCTTCACTAGGAAACCTTTCTCGTCTCACATTTGTTAGCCTAGCTGATAATATCTTGGTAGGTAAGATTCCAGATTCATTAGGAAATCTAAAGCATCTAAGAAACCTTAGTCTTGGGTCTAACGATCTCACAGGAGAGATTCCTTCTTCACTAGGAAACCTTTCTAATCTTATACATCTTGCACTTATGCATAATCAATTGGTAGGTGAAGTTCCTGCCTCCATTGGAAATCTAAACGAACTAAGAGCTATGTCATTTGAAAACAATAGCTTAAGTGGAAATATTCCTATTTCCTTTGCCAATTTAACCAAGCTTTCTGAATTTGTCCTCAGCTCTAATAACTTCACATCCACGTTTCCGTTTGACATGAGTCTATTCCACAACTTGGTGTACTTTGATGCTTCTCAAAACTCTTTTAGCGGACCTTTCCCTAAATCTTTGTTCTTGATAACTTCGTTACAAGATGTTTATCTGGCAGATAACCAATTTACGGGACCTATAGAGTTTGCAAATACATCTTCATCAAATAAGCTTCAGTCCCTAACCCTTGCTCGTAACAGACTTGATGGCCCAATCCCGGAATCCATATCTAAATTTCTCAACCTTGAAGATTTAGATCTTAGCCACAACAACTTCACTGGGGCAATCCCTACATCTATATCAAAGCTAGTCAACCTCCTTTATCTTGATCTTTCCAACAACAATTTGGAAGGTGAAGTACCAGGTTGCTTATGGAGAATGAGTACGGTGGCGCTTTCTCACAATATTTTCACAAGTTTTGAAAACTCTTCATATGAAGCACTAATAGAAGAGTTGGATCTGAATTCCAATTCATTTCAAGGACCACTTCCTCATATGATCTGCAAGCTTAGATCGTTACGCTTTTTAGATCTGTCCAACAATCTCTTCAGCGGCTCAATTCCTTCATGTATAAGGAATTTCAGTGGTTCTATTAAAGAGCTAAATATGGGGAGCAACAACTTCAGTGGAACTCTTCCAGATATATTTTCCAAAGCTACCGAGTTAGTATCAATGGACGTTAGTCGCAACCAGCTGGAGGGAAAGTTGCCAAAGTCTTTGATCAATTGCAAAGCTCTGCAACTTGTGAATATAAAAAGCAACAAAATCAAGGACAATTTCCCATCATGGTTGGAATCTCTACCGTCATTACATGTCCTCAACCTCGGATCAAACGAGTTCTATGGGCCGTTGTATCATCACCACATGTCTATTGGGTTTCAGAGTTTAAGAGTCATCGATATATCAGACAATGACTTCACTGGAACTCTCCCACCTCACTATTTCTCCAACTGGAAAGAAATGATCACATTAACGGAAGAAATGGACGAGTACATGACAGAGTTTTGGAGATATGCTGATAGCTATTATCATGAGATGGAAATGGTGAATAAAGGAGTTGATATGAGCTTCGAGCGGATCCGAAAAGACTTCAGAGCCATTGATTTTTCTGGAAACAAAATCTATGGCAGCATCCCTAGATCCCTTGGCTTTTTGAAGGAACTGCGCCTTCTCAATTTGTCAGGTAACGCTTTCTCAAGCGATATCCCACGTTTCTTGGCAAATTTGACAAAGCTCGAGACGTTAGACCTATCCCGTAATAAGCTGTCAGGTCAAATCCCTCAAGATCTTGGTAAACTCTCTTTTCTGTCATACATGAACTTCTCCCATAACCTTCTCCAAGGTCCTGTGCCACGAGGCACACAGTTTCAAAGGCAAAAATGTTCTTCATTCTTGGACAACCCTAAACTCTACGGTCTCGAAGAAATCTGTGGAGAAACTCATGCCTTGAATCCTACATCGCAACTACCCGAGGAATTGTCAGAGGCTGAGGAGAAAATGTTCAACTGGGTAGCAGCTGCAATAGCTTATGGACCTGGTGTGTTATGTGGATTGGTGATCGGACATATCTTCACTTCACACAATCATGAGTGGTTCACAGAAATGTTTGGTCGAAAGAAACTAGTCATTACAAGTGTTCATTAAACCCATCTCTTGTAGTCTCTTTAATAAGCATTTGTGAAGCAACTGTTGTGTAACGTCTTGTAATAGACTCGTTTGTGTTTGTTTGGATTTTCTATTTATGTAATAGACGTCTTTGGCTTCAAAATGTATACATTGTGTTCTGCAATTCTCAATTATGTGCAATAAAATATAGATTTAGTAGACTTTACGAATTACGATCATGAGTTTATAAACAAATAGTGAAAATCCATTCATGAGATATGTTCGTATCACAGGTCCATATTTAATGTAAGACGGGGTTGGCACGGCCAACTTACCAACAGAATCTAAAAATGACAAATGGAGAGATTTCGACATATAAAATATAACTCAAAACTTCATGTGTATGAAAGGATCCAGGAACTGCCAAAAAAAAAAAAAAAAAAACTTATACATGAAAATATAATGCATGACGAATGAAGCAATGGTGAGAGCAAGTAAGAAAATTTACACAATTTGTGGAAGACATAAAACAACCTGAAGCTGTAGTAAAGTTATATGGTGGAAGAAAGCTAATCCCAGAAGATGTTTACATAACATCTCCATTTTTCTGAACAGTTTTCTCTGCATCACAAAGCACAGAACGCAATCTTCATATGTGTATATGCTTCTCTTCATCAAACGACCAAACACCAACAGGTCCAACACCGAGAACTGTGGTCATAATAGATCCAATAGAGATGGTTGTGGACCATTGGGCTTTGAGGTAGATGTGCCAGTACCACCTCTACCTCTCCCCCTTCCTCTTCCCATTGCTATTGAAGGTGGTGGTGCAAGTTTCATTGCGGACTGCTCGGTTTTGCTTGAACCGAATATGGAACTGATGTCTGCTGGCTTCTGGTTATTGTATGAACCACTGCTGAAAGATGG
>NW_003302444.1:16836-19386 GCF_000004255.2 Arabidopsis lyrata subsp. lyrata | reverse complement strand
TGTGTGATTTTTTTTTTCTTCTTTACTCTTTTTATTTTATAAACTCAATAAGTTCTGCTTTTATATTTATTTTCTCTAAGACATTGTTTTAGATACAATAATTCAGTTTTTATGACGATATATGAGTTTTTGTTATAACCAAATCTGCTCTGTTTTAGAAACGATAATTCAGTTTTTTTAAGATATATGAGTTTTTGTTATAACCAAATCTGCTCTGTTTTAGAAACGTTGCTTGTAATGTTTTACGGTGGTACGTAACATGTAGAAACAACACAAAACAACACACACGTGTTGCTCTACGTACATGAATATTTAAACAAAATAAGTAAGATGGTCAAACTCAATTATAAACTAACAAAAGCTCCATATCCGTGGAAATTTTTGATTTACTTGAAAGTGACTTAACAAAAAAGTGAATTGAGAAATAAAAAAGTCTCGTAAATCAATAAGTGTATGTTTCTCACTAGATCTCTATTGTATCATAATCTATTTGTGGAGGTTCATACTTTGCCATTCGATCAATGAACACAGGATCAGATGCTGCTTCCCATAGATCAACTGCAATCCGCTGACGTGCATGTTTAATGTTGACATCATCCAATATATCCACGGGAAGGCCCATAAAGTGACACTCGATATATTTGAGAGCATACACTCCACAATCACAACGTGATTTATTGAGGCCAGGCGGCACCGGAACATGAACGAGAGTATATGGAGACAATAGTAGATTTTTCCCATATGATTTTGTGTGAATTTCCTTGAGAATTCGTGGGATGGTGATTGCGAATGCCTCCACATTTCTTCTATGGTTGTGACCAGCACAATCGAAGATATCAACTGTTCTTTGAATGAAGTTAATGCACAGAGAAATCCAATGATTACCATTGACATGGAGCGGAAAGTAAATACGGTCAAAATCTGATCTCCATTGTTTTCTTGTCCTCCCATGAGGAGGTAACTCGCCGTTGGCGTAATCTTGGATCAAACTACTCCATTGGTGGCTTCGTTTATTTTTCACAAACTTTGTGTATTCGTTGTTGAGTCGCATGCCAAATGAACAGTCCATGAAACCAACACGAGCTAAGTCCAATCGCCCTAAAGATGATTTCTCCCGAAATAAATACATCGCAGCATCCATATCCTGAAAAATATTAAATCATTTAATAATCAGTGTACCCCAACTTCTTTGTAACACTAAGTATGTAATGCAAAGTAAATGACAATCGGTATAACGCACCACGTTGCTAAGCCATTCGTTCGCTTTCAAGAGTCGACCGAGTAATGCTTTATTGATAACACTTGGACCAAAATTTAAGTCTCTGAAAATGTGAAACCATGAGAATTAAATCGATTGGCAAAGCATAAAATTCTAATAATTTTAGAGAAAAATAATGGACTTACTGGTGCTTCATATTCCACTCCATAAAAGCATTCCATCTAGCCTCAGAAACAAATACCAATACAGCATCCTTGTCGTTTTTGCCCACGTCAGGAATATGTTTACCTTCGCTTTCAATTTCGATCAGGCTCTGGATTTTATTGCGATTCAAATTTTGTGTGGAATCAAATTCGGGTAGCTGTGATGGTTGAGATAAGTGTCCCATGGATTTATCTAAGAAGTCTTGTGTACCAAAACTAAAGTCTAAAAAGTCATCATCTAAAGACGTCATTTCATTCTGCCATTGAAAAAGATATAACGAAAACATTAAAATACAACAAAAACCGAAAAGAGCATGTTATAATAAACAAAGTAGGTGAACAAAATAAAGATTTATCTCTTACGTACATACCACAACTTTTCTAGGCTGATCTGTTCGATTGGACGGTTGCGAGGTTGTGGATCTCGTTGTGATACTTGCAGTTGCAGATGTGGAGACCAATTTCTTCACTAGTGCTATATCATCCTCTAGTTTTCCCAATTGTGCTTTAATCGTCTCAAAAGAAGAATCAAACAATGCTTTAAGAAAGGACTTCATTTCGTCATTTAAAGCTCCATGTGTTGCTGCTGCTGCTCGTTGACAAAGCAACTTCTTTTTGCGTGTCTCTGCACCGTGATCAGATTGTTTCTTCTTACTCCTCATCATACCAGAGACATGGTTCTCTTCATTCCCATCTTCAACTAGCTCACTCAGATGATCGACCTCATTCATGTCTTCAGTTGCAACATCCTTATCTGCGACATCATTCTCTTGCACATTCTCAATATTGTCGCCTTCTATATTATCCTCTAAGACACTTCCCCAAACATGGTCTCCAAAATCATTCCCAGATTTGATCATTTCAATCATATTATCCACTTCACCATCTCTGATTTCATCAGGCCATACAAATTCTTTGTCATCAATGAACTCATTTCCTGAATAAGAAATGAATGGATAAAAGACAGCCTACAAAACATAACAAAAAAATATTAAAGAAACATTGGAACCCTACGAGGCATAATAGTTTCATATGCAAATAATTGTCTGCATCACGTTAACTACCAATAAGACACACATGTTTAAAACCCCTAGATCTTTAAACTCTTAAACTTAAAATAGAGAATTG
>NW_003302444.1:7117-16736 GCF_000004255.2 Arabidopsis lyrata subsp. lyrata | reverse complement strand
CCGAGATGATGTCCTCATATGATACCTTTGCAGCGCCTTTCCAATTAGAACATCGAGGAGCTGCAATCAATTCAGTGCTAATCTTTTCTCCCACCAATGTTCCAATGTCTGGAATTGCTTCCATCACCCATATCTGAAGTGCATATGAGAATCCATCTAGAACATAGCTTTTGGTTTTCTTCAAAGCAGATCTTGCTTTCATGATACATTGTAGTAGATAATCATAAGCTTTAAGACCCCAAGGATAATTATGAACGTTACGAAGATCCATCACCATCTTGATGTATAAATGATCGATCTTTTTTGTCTCACCCTTAGCCATGACCAACCCAGCTATCACACAAATATACACGAAACGAATTCTGTCGTCCTTCTCCCTCCACTTCTTAACATCTTCAATGCTAGTCATCAATTTATTTATGCGTATATCTCCACCTCTTTTCAGCAATTTACTCCAAAATCCTTTATCATCTTTCCATTTCTCATAATCACAGCTCCCATCATCAGTATACTTGAGACCAGTAACTGCATAAAATTCTTGGAGTGAAAATCTAAGTGGCTTCCCTCCAAACACAAACCATAGCTCATGTTTTTTTTTTGTAACCAATTGTCTACACATGATGTTGTGTATCAAGCGAGCTGAATAACCTATTTTATTTTCGTGTATTGCAAAGACATGTGCGAATACTGGATCTCTCTTAACTTCATCATACTCCGATGGCAACGTTTCCTTTATTTTGGTCAGAAGAGACATTTTGCAGCTGTTATTTATCTTCTCCACTTGTGGCTGATTTCCATCTGTGAATAGGCGTTTTGGACACTCGTTTTCCATGTCTACACAAAAGCAAAAACAATCTTAAAATATGTAAATATCAACATTCATGGAATTTTTGTAGCAAAGTTCTTTGTAAATGTCAACAATCAACATAATAAGTTCAAAAGGCCCAAAATTATGTTATCAAATTAAGGTTTAGTAACAAAAGAAGATAATGGAAGCAAGTCAAGTGATCAAAGTGTTAGATTTTGCTTCTTAGGTTACTTAGTGCAAAAGAAAAAAAACAACAAATTAACGTTTATGTTATAACCAAAATTGCTTTGTTTTAGAATGACTTAGAAATAGTCATATGTACGAGATCAAGAGACAAAGAGACAAAGTAACAGAGGACTTGGACAAGAGAGAGACACACACAAGAGATGAAAACTAAAACTTGTTTTATTAGACTTTTAGAAACAACACAACACTACAAATCAATAATCCAACACATGCAAAGAAATCTAGAATTTTACCTGGATATACAAGCTCCGAAGAATTGAAGAAATCCAAAAAACTACCAAAAGAGAAAATAAAAAAAGAAGTTGTCGTCAAAAGAATTATGAGGAAGTTAACGTCAAATAAGAAGACAATTTGGAATTATCTTGGCAAGAATATTTGGAAAGTAAATAAATATTGTTTTTGTCATATATTTTCTCTAAATTATTTTTAGAAAGAAATCTAATTAATTTTGGAATTTTTTTTATAGTTTAGCAAGATTTAAAGAAACTAGGGATAAAATGGGATTTTAATTATATTAAAGCATAGATGACCAATATTAAATCATATATGATCAATTATGAATATAGAATGCATAGATGGACAATAATTAAATTATTTATCCTTTATATCCAATTTTCGCTTTTATTTTTTTGATGAATTTTGATGTTTTTTTTTGTTGAAAAAACTACCAAATCTACCATATTTCTCCAAAATCTTTCCAAATGTACCACATTTGGAAACTCCTTTCCAATCATACCACATTTGGAAAGTGGAGTTACGATTTTACCCCTCTACGTTGGGCAGTTTTCGCGCCGAAGAGCTGCCACTGATTTGACAACGTTTCGCTTACCTATTAATCTTTCCTCCTCGGTCCTCGTGCGCTTTAATCATCCATCGATATTTCCATTGAGAGGAAACGATTCACTCTCGTCTCTCTCTCACTTTCCCTTTATCTTCCTTCTCCTTCTGCTCCAAATATAGAACAGGTAAATTTCGTTGTCAGACTCTCTGCATGTAACTTCAATTGATTTTGTCCCCCGGTTCTAATCAGTGATTTAGTTCGTTTAATCCGGAAAGTTTATTTATTTGTCCTCATCTGAGGTGGATCATTTTTAGTCCCTGTTATATTAGGGTTCTGTCCCTTTCCATCCCTAAAGCGATTTCTTCTTCATTTTTTTCCCATTGCAGATGAGGTCCTCCGTTGGTAATTTGAATCAAAAGTCGCCGGTTGGCAGATCCAGGCCATCGGTTTCGTTTGAAGGCGACGACGACCCTTTCGTCTCTGCCAAATCAACATCGTCCCACTCTAATCCTCCAAGCCGTCCGGTTGTCCCTGAACCGAACAGGGAAAAGCTTCCCAAAAGGCTCTACGCCACTGATTGCTACCCGCCTATCGGTCGTATCAATGCTTACTCTAAGCCTGAGTATCTTCTCGATCTTGTCGAAATCTTAGAAGGTACTAAAGAGTTAAATTATCTCCGCGCTTCATGCTTTGGTCCTCTATTTCAGCTTCCTGTCCGCAGATGTTCTTTTTCCGACAAATTAGTGCATCAGATGTTGTGTAGAGGCCTCTACACAAAGAAAAAACACGAGCTTTGGTTTGTTTTTGCCGGTCAGCCGTTCCGATTTTCTTTAAGAGAGTTTGCTATTTTGACTGGGCTTGATTGTCAGCCGTACTAAAAAAAATCCGACATATTGAAGTCGCAGCAACCCATTCAACCAAAAAAATCCTTATTGGAATGTTCTCATTGGTAAGGAACACAAGGTTGTCCTCATTAAGGACATCGTTGAATGGTTGAGGGCAGACAAGATGAAGCCCAAAAAAGATAAGATGGAAGACTGGAGAAGGCTTCGTCTCGCCCTTATCGTCATCGTCGAAGGTATACTGATCTGCAGTTCCCAACCTGTCAAAGCTTCGGTACAAATTGTTGAAATGGTTTCCGATTTGGAGCGTTTTGAAGAGTTTCCCTGGGGACGTGAGTCATTCCTTCTCACAATGCGAATGGTTAAGGTCAGTTCGAAGGTTAGCAGTCTCTCAGGCCTAATTGCGAAAGTTCAACCAGTCTCAGTCGTCAACCCACGGGTTCCCTCTTGTCTTCCAACTGCTTATGCTCAAGGCCATCCCCGAGTTTGAAAAATATCTTCCTAATCCTGATGATACGCAGACCATGGGTGATGGGTCTATCACCAATTGTCCTCCGTTGAAGACTTTTCACAACTCCAACATAATGGAGACAGAGCTAATTGCGGGGGTAATGTCTCCTAAACTTTATAAGTTTTCAATCTTTTCGTTATTATTTGTTATTTGATTAATGATTGTGTTCAATGCAGTTGGTTATTGCCCCCCTGTTGCCTTCTGACGATCCGCCTCACCCATCGATCAACATTTGGGGTGATGAAGTCTCTGACCCGGCTCTTGACTATATGGAAAGGCTTATCGGTGGCAGATACAAGTTCAAACGAGGGGACTGGAGAGGTGGTTGGCGTTCCCAGGGTGGTCCATCAAAGGGTAAGGGGAAGGTTACTGACGATGAAGATCCCTGTCCTCCAATGGGACTAAGGGACAAGATGTTCTCCATGCTCTGATCATGGAACAAGTTAATGCGAAATTTTGTGAATTGAAGGATGAATTGATTGTTGAGCTTTGTCGGATGGTAGGTGTTGAGAAGTCTTTGATGAAAGACGAACTGTTAGACGAGATCATTAGCAATCTGCGCCATGGGGGTAAGTTTCCAACACCGTCGGATGGAAAGTCTAGTGGTGACGATATTGTCCCCCCCCCCCCCCAGAATGCTTTCTCACTAGGTAAGGACAAGGACACTGGTGGACATACGTCTGCAAGGGCACCATTGGACAAGGACACTGGTGGACCAGGTACAAGCAAGGGCACCATTGGACAGACATCTGATTCCTCTCATGTCCAGATAGATCCTCCTGCGCCATCTAGTCCTCAAACCCCGTCTTTTGGTTTGGATCAATCGAAGGGGAAAAGCAATACTCAAATTTTGGAGGAATTTCAGAAGCAAGCCTGGTCTGAATACGGCGGATTGTCTGATGTTTTACAAAACATTAACCAGTCTTATGCATCTCCCTCTGGTCCTTCTGCGTCTGGTCCTTCTGCCTATGTTCCTTCTGGGACTGGTCCTTCTGCTCCTGGTCCTTCTGAAACTGTTTTTTCTGCTTCTGTTGGTGCTTCTACTTCTAGTCCCTCTACGGCTGGGGTGTCTACACCGAAGTTCTCTAGTGATCACAACGTAAGTTCATGTCTTCGAATTTTGGTTGTTTGAATTTTCGTTATAGCTTCCTTAATAACCCCATTTCTTTCATCTTATTCAGCCCAAAGACTTCCAAACGCCATTGCCTACTATACACGAGGACAACGCAGACGAAATCGAGGACGAGATGGTTGTAGATGATCACAACGTAAGTTTAAATAAAGTCTTGAGAAATTGTTTATTTATTTTCTTTTTTTTATTTAATTTCTTTTCTTCTTTACTTGTTCAAGCCCAACGACTTCCGAACGCCTCATCAAGATATAGAGAATGAGGAAACTGAAGAATCTGAGGATGGCGAAGATACATACCAGGTTTGTCTGTTGCTCTGCAAACATATATTTCTGTCTTTCCATGGATATGATCCATTCTTCTAATAACCTATTTAACAGGTCCCTGTTGAGAAATCTGGTGGTGGGTCTGAAAACGTCGATGTTGTTGTTGATTGTGAGGAGAAAAAAGAAGATGTAATTGAAAAGTCTGTTGGTGCGTCTGAGACTGCTGTCGAGGATGTTTTTGAAGAGGACAAGTCTCGATCGGGGGACGAAAACCAAATTATGGGAGACGAGAGTAGTGATGGGAGTCATGGAGGATCTGATCCCGAGGAAGGGCAAGATGACGAAGCTGTAGTACATGCGGAGGTATAATTATTTTCCATTGGAAAACTAAACCTCATTTGATCATATTTTGTCCCTGAATATATCGTCCCCATCTTATTAGGCAAACAAAGCATGGCCGCCAGAGCTTCTTAAATCTCCAAGAGCTGCTGATGTACAACAGGTTGACAGTCAAGAGGTATGTTTATCTTAATTTTGTTCACTTTTTTGTTTTCGAGAAGAAAATTGCTGGTATTGTTTCCTAACAATTTTTTTTTGGATAGCCTAATGCTACTGGTGGTGGATTGGCAAAGTCGAAAAAAAGAAAACATTCTTCTGTTGGTGATGGTGTTGAAGGGGATTCTTCTAAGGCGATTCTCCTTTCCAAAAGGGCAAGGAATAAACCCCAACGTTTCCGTGACCCAGTCCAAGAAGTCACAGGGACCAACAATGATTCGCAAACAACTGATGAGGTCCTGCACCCACTTGCCAAAGTTAATGATGAGATCCGTAAAAAATTCTTATCCACTCTCAAAAATTATCGAACCAGGTATTTTGTATTTAGTTTCCCCATTAATATATTTTTCCTCTTTTTTTCACAAATTTTATTGGAATTTTTTTTATTTTCCATCAATGCACTCAGGGAGTTCGTTCTTGATGGACACGTTGTTCCCAAGTCCTTTTTTAAGGATATGCACACTCCGCAGCAACCTGTCCACCAAGAGGTACGGTTTATTTATTCTAATGATTCATAGCTATTTTATTTAAGTACATGACCTCTAAATATTTCTGGTCCCTATACAATTCAGCACATCGATGCCATGCTAAGTCTTTTGGCGCGGAGGTTTGGTGATGCTTTGGTCCAGGGTAGGGCTGCTATACTTGATTCATGGTTTGCCCTTAACCTTTGCGAGCTCTATCCTCGTTTCAAGAAGTCTAAATCCAAATCTGAGTGGGCGTGGAACAGTAAGGTAAGGGACTACGACAGAGGAATAGTCCTCGGGCGATTCATGAGACAGGCTTGGTTCTCCGATGTGGACACTCTGTACGCGCCTTTTCATATGTCTGGCGGACACTGGGTTGCGCTTGTCATATATTTGAAAGATGGGACCATCGCTGTACTTGACTCTAACGAGGGCGCCGAAACCGCCAAACAGATAGACCTGCTGATGAAACCTCTGCTTGTCTTGTTTCCTTTTATCATCAAAGCACTTGTCCCCAAAGCTCATCTCGTCAATCATCAAGTCCCCCGTGAGTTCGTCTATGATTGTCTTCCTGAAATCCTCCAATGCGAATATGAAGACAATAGTGGTCCTCTTGTTGCGAAGTTCATTGAACTTCATTTCCAAGGCATTAACCACGACACCATACCCAAAGATGATTTCGTTGAGAATGTCAGAATGAGATTTGCGGTCGACATCTTTGAGGAGTTTGTTGAGCCTCTTCGTGTTTGATGCCCCTTTCAATTTTTCCGTCTAAGAACTTATGTCTTTTGTATTATTATTTACTCTATGCTTTCCTCTATGCTTTTGTCTTCTTGGATGCTTAGGAACTTCATATTTTAAAACTACTTTGATGCTTTAGGAAGGGAATTTGGTTTTAACTCATATTTTTTTGGGATTTTACTTATATATATCATAGAATTCATGGACGGTATACTCGTCGTCCCCCGGTTAAAACCATGGACGATGTTTTGGCTATCAACCTTATTAAAACAAGGAAACTAGATATTTAACCACCCAATAACAATGTCAGAATCCAGCTGCTCTCAACTGTTGTTCTCTCCCCTAATGCCTTACGTTTCCCCATGATTTTTGCCTTCTGTGTTATCACATCAGCTAAAAGGTACCTTTTTATAAATTTATATTATTTTTTTCAAGATTTTGGGGCCTAACTGAAATCCTCTATTTATCTCTCTCCGCCTTAATGTTTTCTTCACCTACTTAATTATCCTCTTTTCGGCATAACTGGCTCCGAAACTCCACACAGCTTACTCCACCATTTCTACCTACCATCATCTTCTTTCTCACGGACAATGGGCCTCCATAGTTATACCCAGCCATCAATGAATTCTTCCCGAGAATCTCTTAGTTCTTATGGACCTGTTTATCCGTCGCCAATGCCCCTTGAAAATCTTGGCATTCCTCGTCACTGTTACTGCGGAGGGACTGTCGTTCTTGCGAATTCTCTTTCCGAAGACAACCCCGGTAGGCAGTTCTATCAGTGCGAGAAGAGGGAGGTCAGATTTTTTTTCCCCCTTTACTATATTTGTTGAATTCGATCTATTATACTTACATTTGCTCTCTTTGTATACATGACCGACCTGGGCGCCATCTTGTTAAATGGTTGGACGAAGCGTTTATGGACGAGATTTCAGCTTTAAAGTGCTCCATTAGGGAACAGGAAGAACACCTGAAGTCCTTACTTATTGCCCCTAACGGGGACAACATTGATCTTCCATAGATGTGCGATCGACTTGACCTTTACCAAGAAGACATTAAATCGCTTTAGCATACTGTTGGTCTTCTGCAACGCTCCCCTCGTTCCATTGTCGATGTCCTTCGTTTATGTCCTCCAAGGCTCATTCTCGTCCTCGCGCTTATAGCCGCCTTCATGCTTGGCACTTATGTGTAGCGTTCAGAGCTTCATGCTTGGCACTTACGATTGCCCCAGATATTTTTATTTATATGCCAATGTAAATATTTATCTCCATGTCCCCCAATACATTACGAAGCAGCTATCCCTTAGAATATTTATTTACAAAATAAGAATAGAGGTCTTGTCACTTTTATTAGTATTTACTATACTACATTCATTGTCCTCAACTACTATTCCAATACTCTAACAACAGCCCTTTAATTTTAAGTATAAGTTTTTGTCACTTCTAATTTATTAGTTACTTTTCCACATTCAATTGTCCCTAACTACTCCCTCTATTGTCCTCGCCAATATTATCTTCTGTGACTAACTTCTATATATAGTTATTGTGGCTATATGGAAGCCAACAGTCTCCATACTGCCAACATGTTTTTCTGGCAAAAGCTTCCCAAACATCTTTGGCTTGCGATTGTCCTTCTTGTTGGTAAGTCATGTTACCGGCACTTAGGACCGCTAATTCTCTCTGGTAACGCTGGCCGTCGTCTCGCTCTTGATCCTTATGTTTTGCATGAGACTTCTCTGGCTCTCCTTGAAGCGCATCCTCAATATGTTTTCATCGGATCACCCATTTACTTGTTTGTTTTACGATGTGTAAAGGCTGGGAATCCCGTTGCTTGTTACTTAGAGAGCATTAGGCTCGCTGCAGCCGATGGGTTAATAAAAGAAGCAATGGACATTCTCGCTCTTTTACCCGATCCATCCCCCAAAATTCTATTCACAAAGGGTCTCTATCTTGTCTCTGTTAATCGACCTATCGATGCCATCACCGCCATGAATCTATTCAAACACAAAGTTGTCTCTTCCCGCAACGCTACTCGTGTGTCCACGCCTGTGATGTCCGATATTAAGAAGATCGCCCCCGACCAAAATAGATTCAACTGGACTGGCTATACCTGCTACTTGATCCATCCCCCTCGTCGATATTCAGAATGTTCTAAATGTAATTTTTGGAACCCCTGTCCTCTCTGTGTTAATTGGTGGGTCTTATGATTTATTTTTTGTGTCTTTATATTGTCTCCCATCGCTCTTTGTCTTCGGAGACATATTATATAATAATTATATATATTGTTTGTACGAATAAGCTGTGAGATGTGCTTGCAAGTTTCTTTATATTACATCAACTTTCCACATACTACATGTCATACTACTTCCATTTACCAAAAGATAACCACATGGATTATATATTCCAAAGTGACCAAAAACTACCATTGTTTTCCATGGACCAAAATATGCCATTTCTTACTACATGGACCAAAAAATAATTTCCGTTAACTATCCAAACTACAAAACCAAAAAATTTCGGGGATGGATTCTAATCCCCAACCTTAGAGAGGATTTTTGCAAGTTGCTCTATTGTGGCCATCCTGTCCACACGTAGTGCATTTGTTTGGTTTCTTCTTTTTCCAACTTGTGCCCTAGACATCCATGGACACAGTTTGTTAGATTTCATCGAAAGAGACGGAATGGATTATTATTAAATGCCCTACTTACTTGTTTCTCTCCCCGCGATGGTATAAGTATTGTCCTAGGTCTCCCGCCTGGTCTTCTTGTTTTTGGTGGAATCACAACCACCTCACTAATAGTGTTCGGGACCTCAGTGTCCTTTTCCTTTGGCGGAGGTAGAATATGCTCACGCCATAGCTTACGCCACTCCGTCACGAATGCATAGCTCCCGACCAGTGAGTATATGTCCACGTTCCTTATCCCCACCGCAGCCAAAGCGTGACAACACGGCACCATTAGCACATCAAATACCCTGCAAGTACATGTCTTCTTCTCTAGATCCACCGTGAAAACGATTCCAAAACTGTCGTTCACTTGATAAATCCATTCACTTGCTGCTATGACTGCACAATCAGTAGCTTCTTTAAGATGATCTATTAGCATTTCCTCGATTTCCGGCGTACATCTTGTCCGAGTTCTCGTTGCAACTTCTCTTCTTTCGCAAAACCAACGCATTAACATTGTCCTTATGAATTCCACCATCGTCACTATGGGGAAATCTATGGCTTTTTGCATTGCAGCATTTAGGGACTCCGAGATGTTGCTGCTCATCACAT
>NW_003302444.1:0-4379 GCF_000004255.2 Arabidopsis lyrata subsp. lyrata | reverse complement strand
CTACATCTACACACTTTGGCATATACTGTTGCTGACATCTTGAATCGCCACTCACCACTTTCTTTGCATTCCCAGGATCCGACGAATATCATAACTCCTTCGTCCATTGAAACCTGTCGTCCTCCATTTAATACACCAAATTAGTATGATAGTTGGATGCATTTATCACAAACAAACAATCCTAACCGTTTTTCGAAGGACTACAATTAAATTCATAAATTTACCTTCAAAAGCTTTTACTGTCCCTCCTTCTACCCCAACTTCAATTTCGTCCAGCATAAGGGTTTTCTCCCCAGAATTCTAGTTTACCCAGATCTACACACAACCCTCTTTTACATGATGTATTAGTAGAGCAATTATGGCCTAACCCTACTCTATTAACATAATATTAAAATTCTTTTCGTACGTAATTGTAAACGTGCAGCATTAAATGCACCTTCTCACTCTTCTCCCGCGACGCCCCAAGATGTCCCTTTTACCCTGGCACACACATCTGTGCATTAAATGCACACTGCTCCCTCTTCTCCCGCGACGCTCCAAAATGTCCCTTGATCTGACTCACACATCTGTCTCAATCAGGGGTAATTTGGTCCGGATCTCTGCGTGTGGCATCCAAATGTGGTAGATTTGACAAGCTTTTTTGAAATGTGGTAGTTTTGGAATGACACATTCTGAAATGTGGTAGATTCAGTCGAATTCCCTTTTTTGTTTGAGATAGAAAGAACAAACAATACATCAAAAAATTATTAATTAAAATAATAATATTAATTCACAATTAAAAAACTGTGTATAAAAGAGTCAAATTAATTGGTTTTCAGGAGAAAAAATCGCTTCCATCACTACTAAATATTAATTCTGGATTTAGACCTTTGTAAATGAGTAATTAATTATCATATTTAGTTGAGAAAATGAAAACAAATTCTAGTAGGTCCGAACCAAAAAAACTATTTATGTATTACAGTAAACTTATACACGTTTTCTTTTAAACGTATACACGTTTGGTATCTCTCTCTTTTTTTTTTTGGTATCTCATATCCAAACATTTGCATTATTCATTTAATAAGTATAATCTTTTTAAGACATTTTTAGAAAATGGGCTTAACACGTTAACGTGGCATTATTCTCATACGTACATCAGTATCATGGAGCGTAACTACTAGAAGCGGTATTCAGAAGCTTATTCAAGCTTAACAAAAAACATATTTCGTTTAAATTCTTTCCTAGCCAGTTAAATTTTCATGATAAAAAAAAAAAGATGGAACCTCCAATGTTTGCTTGGTCAAGTTTAGTATTGATTCCCCAAAGCCATTCTTCTCAATAATCAATATACATATATTAAATTTGATTTCATCCGAAATTATAACCAATCCTTTAATGCACTTCTTTTCAAAAATAAAAATTAATTTGATATCAATCAGAAATTATACACAAAAAAGATTTCTCTTTAGTCCTTTTTATAAAGTCACAAAAATTCTGCCGACATTTATATCCCATATGAAGATTTATTTTGTTAAAAGAAGTTTTTTCTTAACGCTTAAACACATACTCCCTCTTTTCTTTGATGTTTTGAAATTTTCACACATAGTATTAAGAATTCAATCATTGTTTACTCATTTTAACATTGTTTTTAATCTTAAATATTTATAATAATTATCAACCAATAGTAGTGTAAGAAAGTTAATGATTTATAATCATCATATTTTGAAGTTTACAATTCCTTTATACTATAAATCACAAGTCACCTGATCAATCAAATTATGCCACATAGATTTCTATTTTACAATTTTTTAAAAAAATTTTAAAAAATCAAATAAACAATCAAACACATCACGCAACTTCTCTTAAAAATCTGTGAATTTTCTCGCACAAGTTACCACTACCACACCACCGTCACCACGTTTTCACGATCTCAAGATCGTTGGAACCGTTTCATCATCCTCTATATATTTAACTCACGATAAACTTACACTCATTTGTTTGCTCTCTGAAATTTTGAATCATTAATTTCTCTCAACGGTTCATGCGGGCTGCTCTGTATGGTCCAGAATCATCGGAGATATATGTGTTTCTCAACGGTTCATGCAGAAGCAGAGCCGTCCATGGGTACAAGCCAACCAAGCTGGTGCTTGCGGCCTTTTTAAATATATATATTTAATCGGCCCCAAATTTCTGCAAAGATCCATTAGTTCTGCTGGAAACAGTGTACTAACCTAGAGTTGAGGTCTCCGGTTCAATACCCCTTGAGGGAGATATCTTTTTTGTTTTTTTTAAAGGAAAAATCAGCAAAAAAAAATTATTTTTGCTTGGAGCCACCAAAATCTCTGGGACGGCTCTGTGCATAAGCATCGGAGATATATGTCTCAGCCTGCTACGTCTCTAGCTCTCTCACGTACTCAGTCTCCTCAGATTCCTGTCTTGGACGTTGGTGGTGAGTTCTTACTTCACACATTTATGTTTCTTTTTTGTTGCATGACAATGACTTCGAATTGTTTGAAAAGCAGTACATGGCTGGCATTTGTCCATTGCAGACAATGTAAGCTGAATAAACTCACGTAAATTCGACAACAATTATAAAAATGCCAAGTATAATGTTCTCGTAAATGGGAACATTGTACTTTGTTCCACTTACGGGAGATACAAGAGTTGGTGAACTTGATTAAAATAACGAGTTGTACTTCCAATCTCAATCTTTGTGTGTTAATCAAATGCCTACTTGAAATATCCGATCATGAGAATCAAGATTTGACTAATTGAAAGATTTGTTCATAATGTGAGGAGTTTGCAATTTCAAAATTGATTTGTTTCCGTAAGATAAGTAAGTATTTGACTTATAGAACTTTCATATCTGTTTCTCAAGGATCTCACTTGCAAACTTATGTTTCTTTCAAATTACTTGATTGTGATTTTCTGTACATTGTTAACCCATTTCTCTCATCTGACTATGTTTCTTTCATTCGTTATCTTTGTAATGATTACTTTAACTTTGCTATACTATGTCCAATAGCGGACCAATGATATTTTTTTCATCCAGGTCAAACATAACTAAAAATAAAAAAATTGATGGGCTAAATACATTTTTCCTAATTGACAAAAAAAAAAAATACATGTTTTCCTCATAACTATAATTAAAATTTTGAAATATGGGGAGGTCAGCTGCCACCCCTTTCATGAACGTAAGTCCGCCAGTAACTATGTCCCTATATAACCTATCTCTATCATCTCATCTAACTATGTTTCTCTCTTGAAGGTGGACTATTACATGCTATTCCCATACAACATATATAACAATGGTGTGGATGGGTAAGCGATCAAAGGATTGGAAGATGATCCTGGCTGACGAGGCGTAGCGAAACCTGAACAACAACGACACATAATGACAATTAAAACAGAGGAAGCAAGTAAAAATTCAAAAACATGTGTTTCAAACGTTTAAGCACTAAATGTCGTTCAAGCTGAGTTTCAATGGAATTTTCATAACAAAGACGAGTTGCAGTTTTCCGAGAAAGATCAAAGCGACAACACCAACAAAAGTAAAATTTAGAGATAATGTTATTTTGTTGTCTTCAAAACATTTAAGATCAATGTAATAGTGATATAATATTAAATCTATGATAAATCGATTATGAATTTAGGAAAAGACATAAAAGTCAAAATGTTATACTAACTATGTTGCATAACACACTAACTTAGTAACAAACAAAAAGAATCCAACCAATGTATGAAAAACAGAAAATCTTACTTAGAGGCAAATAACTCAATGCATTTATGTTATCAAAATAAGAACACAAACTCAATGTATTCAAAACTATTTTATTTCCGTACGAAGCACGGGTAATACTAGTTACTATTATAAGTCAATAAAAATAAAATAAAATGATAGAAAATCAATCTTTGTGGAACAAACAAGCAAAGCTATAACATTAATCTTTTAAGAACAGAGGGAGTAATTATTAGACTAAACACTCATAATTAATAATCATACAAAATCATTAGTCGAACAAATAAAAATATCACATCCTCCTCTCGAATAATAACGAGACGAGATCACGTGGATCTACAGATAAAGCGAGTACACACCACGCGCCAATACCGAGATTGAGATTTCAAAATTCGACGAACCAATTTGCCTCTCTTCACATGCGATGCTTCTTCTCTCTTAAGTATCCACCGTCACCACTCTCTCTTTCTCTTTAGATTCTCTCTCTACAGAGAATTCGATTTTTTTTTTCTAATCTGAGAAAAAATGGCGAACGGAGCTAATAGAGTGGATCTAGACGGAAAACCGATAAAACCGATCACAATATGCATGATCGGAGCCGGAGGTTTCATCGGTTCACATCTCTGTGAAAAACTGATGACGGAGACGCCTCACAAGGTGC
>NW_003302445.1:14143-17353 GCF_000004255.2 Arabidopsis lyrata subsp. lyrata | reverse complement strand
TATGATTGAGAGTATTGTATTTGGACATATACAGTAATTAGTAACTACCAACCTCATTGACCAGACCAATATATATTCTTTTTTTTGGGTCAATAATAATTAGAAATGAGAATAAAGTATTTAACTTAAAAATTGTTGACCCAAAAAACTCATATTTTACCCTTCTTGGCCTCACCTAAAAGTCCCAAAACTCTTGAAAGCAATGGCCAAACATAGAAGATTGGAAAACAAAATTAAATCTACTTTAACTTGTATAAAGAATAATCAACGAACCAAATTAAGTTAAACATATACGTATGTGATGTATTATTCCGATCCTCACGTTCTCTTCCATTTAGCCAATAGCCTTAATTACTTCAAGGAAACTTATATCAAACCTTAAACTAGTAAAGAAATATACATACTGAAAGCGGGCAAAAATTTACCAATATATTAAAATAACCTACACCATATATAGTCTTAAACAATTAATCACCAGTTTCTGATCAAATTTTGTTTTCATATTTTTTATTTATCCGTCAATCATCACGGATTCATGGAGACTTGGTAAGATATCCCACGTCCAGCTCCAAAGTAACATATACCAAAAAAAATGGTATTCTCAAACAAAAATTCAATGTTGTCGAATAGATCAGGAAGCAATAGAAAAGCGACACGTACATGTCCATTTTAAGGTAGGAGAGGCTTTTCTGCGGCTTGTGAAGTAGAAGAAGAAAATGATGATAGCTGCTTTCGTTTCATTCATTGCAGAAGAAACCAATGTTTCCCCAATCTCACGCGCCTCCTCCTATCTACCACCACTTGGACATACTTTATACTATATATATATGATCCCCTTTTAATTATTCGTTTTTTTTTTTGGACATTGTACACTGTACATTCAAAGGCATTCAAATTTGCAAACTTATAAACATAACTAACACTCCAACCTGCAAAATCTAGCTATGGTTTTAATTATGGTTGTCTCACATGTTCTTCTATAGAGCTGAATACTAACTTCGCTGCCTTAGTGTGTGGAACTTGAGCTAGTGGTGAGTTTTCTGACTTTTTTAAAAACTGTTAAATTGAGTTTAAACTTATTAATATGGAATCAAACATAATTAAAACTTATGTACTACAAATATTAATTGGGAATTAACTAGGTTTTAAAACGTTGTCATTCTATTTAAATTCGATCACTTTTAGAAAATGGAGATCGATCGATGTTTCAAATTTTCTGTTGACAAGCAAAGATGTCTCAAATATGAAGTTGGGCAACGTACGTGTATACCTAAAAGAGTCGTGTTAGATGAATAAAAGAAGCAAGAAAAGTTTGTTACAGAGAATCGAAAGAGAAAACATTTTATTCATCTTAAACTTTCTTTTACAATAGAAACCTCTTATATAGTGAGAGGGTTTTGGTCTAAGACATTGAACCAATTACAATTACCCGGTTTAACATAAACCGTTGAATCAATTCATTTATACATCTAATACCCTCCCTCAAGATGGCATGTATATAGAAGTCAAAGCCATCTTGCCAACCAGAGTAAGAAACTGTGATGGATACAAGGCTTTAGTGAAAACATCTGCAATTTGCTGATCAGTGGTGACATGAAGTGTTTTTATCAAGCCACTAGTGACACATTCTCGTACCTTGTGACAGTCTAGCTCCAAATGCTTTGTCCTTTCATGAAATACTGCATTATTTGCAATATGAATGGCAGCAGTAGAATCACAGAACATTGCAACAGATCTTGACTGTGGCACCTGCAACTCCTGGAGAAGATTCACCAACCAAATAACTTCTTTTACAGCAAAACCCATGGCTCTGTATTCAGATTCAGCTGAAGACATGGAAACAGTAGGCTGTTTCTTTGATTTCCAAGAGATAAGTGAGTTCCCTAGAAACATACAATAGCCAGTGGTTGATCTCCTTGAATCTTTGCATGAGCCCCAATCCGCATCAGTGAAAGCTTTCAAAACCAGATCAGACTCTGAGGAGTAAAACAAAGCCAGACCAATGTTTCCCTTGAGGTAGTGTAACACCTTATATGCAGCCCTTAAATGAGACATCTTAGGTGCAGAGGTGAATTGACACAACCTATTAACAGCATAAGTAATGTCAGGTCTGGTGATTGTTAAGTACATCATCCTTCCTACCAAACGTCTGTATAGTTGCGGATCATCAATGATAGATTCATCACTATCAAGAACAAGCTTCACATTAGGATCCATAGGAATGGTAGACGGCTTGCAGGCAAGTAGCTTGGTTTCTTCCAACAACTCAAGTACATACTTCCTTTGACAAACTGAAATCCCTTTAGCAGACCTTGCTATTTCTAAGCCAAGGAAATACTGCAGAGTACCAAGATCTCTGAGTTTAAAAGAACTCTGCAAATCCAATTTCAGAGTGCTAACCGTATCATCATCATTCGCAGCAATAATAATGTCATCCACGTAGACTAAGACTGCAACATACTTCCCATTAACATTTCTCACAAATAAAGTGTGATCTGTATGAGATTTCTGAAAACCAAGCTTCAAAAGAACAGAGCTAAACTTTAAGAACCACTGTCTTGAAGCCTGTTTTAAGCCATAAAGGGATTTGTGTAACTTACAAACTGCATTTGGAGGTAAAGTCTCTCCTTCCTTTGCTGTATATCCTGGAGGAAGATTCATGTAGATCTCTTCATCAAGATCTCCATTCAAGAAGGCATTTGAAATGTCTAATTGATGCAAGCTCCATTTCTTGGCAGCTGCAACAGCTAGAAGAGTTTTTACTGTAGTCATCTTAGCAACAGGTGAAAAAGTGTCAACAAAATCCACACCTGCCTGTTGTGTATAGCCTTTAGCAACGAGTCTGGCCTTATAACGTTCTAAGCTTCCATCAGCATTGAGCTTTGTTTTATAAACCCACTTACATCCAATAGGCCTTTTATTCGGAGGCAAAGAACAAATAGACCATGTGTTAGTACTTTCCAGGGCTAGAAGCTCTTCATTCATGGCATGAATCCATTCATCGAATTTCTTAGCCTGATGAAAACTTGAAGGCTCTGCAAATTGCGTTACTGCACAAATATAGGCTTTATAATCATCAGTTAATCTTTCATATGACATGTAAGCAGCCAATGGATGAGGTATATCAGCTGCAGTCATATTACAATAGTAATCATGTAGATAAGCTGGTGACTTAGACTTTCTCTTCTCTTTTCCTTTATTCTGACTATC
>NW_003302445.1:13083-14043 GCF_000004255.2 Arabidopsis lyrata subsp. lyrata | reverse complement strand
GTAGCAAAGGCAACCAAACACTCTTAAACCCTTATACTCTGGCTTCTTAGATGTCAATACCTGAAATGGCGATTTATGCTGAAGTAGAGGTGTTGGCAAACGATTGATTAGGAAAACTGAAGTCAGAACACAATCTCCCCAATATTCCAATGGAAGGGTTGCCTGAAACATCAGTGATCTTGCCACATTTAAAATGTGTTGATGCTTTCTTTCAACAACCGAATTTTGCTCCGGAGTCTCTGGACAGGAGTGATATGACTGAATCCCCTTAGCCTTGTAAAGCTCAGTGAACTGAAGCTCCGGTGCATTATCAGACCTGACACCTTTGACAACAGCCTTGAATTGAGTCTCAATCATTTTTAGAAAGTCAGGAAACACTTTTAAAACCTCTGACTTGGTTCTGAGTAGATAAACCCATGTCACTCTGCTGTGATCATCTACAATGGTTAGAAAATGTTTATATCCTTCCACAGTAGGAACAGAGAAAGGTCCCCATAAGTCTATATGAAGCAAGTCAAAAGCATTCTTAGATATATTGTTGTTAGAAATATATGGAAGATGCTTTTGCTTTGCAAGAGGACAAATGGAACAAGGTAGACCTTTATTATTATTACTCTGTTTGATTCCAAGTACATTGGTAATAGATTCTAGCTTAGCAACAGATGGATGTCCTAATCTATTATGCCATAAGGTAGAATCTGCTACTACATTGACAGAATAGGACATGTTTTCATCATTAGAAGTTGCAAGTGAATCTCTATCCAAGACGTATAGGTTTGATATCTGCTCACCATTCCCAATCGTCAAGCCCTTGATAGGATCCTGTATCATACAAGATGCTTCATCAAATATCACACGACAACTCAGATCTTTAGTTAGTTGACTAACACTGAGCAAATTGAGACGAAAATCTTGTATATATAGAACATTGTTCAATACCAGACATTCATTCAATCTTAT
>NW_003302445.1:0-12529 GCF_000004255.2 Arabidopsis lyrata subsp. lyrata | reverse complement strand
TTATCAGAGAAAGTATCTGACATACTCACAAAGAGAGATTTATCATGTGAAACATGATGTGTTGCTCCACTATCGATGATCAGAGACGGAGATGATAATGTGTTACCTGTGGCTCTCAAAATCCCAACAAAATGAAGTGTAGAGGATGAGAAAGCCATACCAGGTAAAGCGGTGATAAGACCACCAGAGGTGGATGGCATCATAGTCTGATCGAGTGGTGTTGATAGTTGTGAGTTGAAATAGGCAATGACACCTTGAATCTGGTCTTGTGAAAGAGCAGGTGGTTGACAAGAAAAAGGCTGACCAATGCTGATGTTATTATTCACTTTAGGCTCAGTGAGGGCAACTTGTGCAACAACAGGCTTACTTGCACCAGTAGTGGGTTGTTTCCCCTTGTGTTTGAAACCAATGGGATATCCATGAATCTTGTAGCAAGTGTCTTTGGTATGACCATTATAACCACAGTGAGAACAAATAGGTCGAGTAGACTTTTGACCATTGTAGGCTGCATTAATCGAGAGAACAGAACTACCATTAGCCCGTCGAGCAGCTACATGAAAAGCTGAAGCAGTTTGAACAGGATTGATGCTTCTCTGACTGTGATCTTGATCAAGTAAATTGTAAACTTCTGCAAGAGTAGGCACATTCTTCTTCATAATGATCTGACTGCGAGCACTTGAGTAAGACTCATTAAGACCAGCCAAGAATTTTATGATCTTTGTATGCTCCGAATGTGTTGAAATAGTCTTGCAGCAAGCACAATTCTGACATGTTTGAACACAATCTGCTCCATCAAGGTCATCCCACAATGTCTTCAACTTTGTATAATATGTGGATAGATTCATTGAACCTTGATGAAGAGACCAGATTTGTTGTGTGATTTGATAAGATCTTGGCAAATTGGTGATATGAAAACGCACCATTAAGTCATGCCAAATCTCAGAAGCATCTTTGAATCTCAGGATGCTATTATAGATTTCCTTTGTAACAGAATTCAGAATCCAAGATTTCACCATCGCATTACACCGTGACCAAATGCGATAGTGCGTGTGAGTCTCTGATGGTCTAGGAAGAGAACCATCCACAAACACGAGTTTATTCTTAGCATCTAAAGCATTAGTAATGGCTGTGGATGTCGGATTCACACACTCAAGTATTTTGTTAAGTGGGAAAGTTTATTCTTGAGGGACAAAAGTGAACACGTAAGAACTTGAAAATTGATACGAAAATTGCTATATTATTTCTCTCTTGAGAGGAAGATCCCCTTTACATGGCCATTGGCCTCTATATTTATACATAGAGAATTTGACATTAAAATGAATAATTAAGTACAATTATTCCCTCTTAAATGTGTCCGTTTTGATTCTTCGACTTTAATGCTCAACGTTTGAATTTGAGTTGACTCTGATCTTTGTGGGCCTCGCCTTTTTGGCCCAAGTGTCCTTGAACCGACCTACCCGCGTCTTATATACCGAACTCACATCTTAGTGCAGTCACTTCGGACTCTCGAAGTGGTGACAACCACTTCGACCGTCCCCTCGGTTCATGGGCCCAATGGGCTTCATCTTTATGGGCCACCCGCTTGACTACGTGGCAATCTTTGGTTGGTCTCGTACTTCTGGTGCGGGATCCGACACCAACAATTAGCCCCCCAAGTTCTTCGAAGTGCTTTTCCAATTCGGAGGACTTTAAATGCTCAAGTGGCCAAAGATTGCGCTCGAGAATCTTTCTGATTTCCCGCCGAAAATCTCATCACTCCTTTAATTTCGGCACTAGCCATTTTTAACCGAGTGACATCTGTCATCATTATGACCGTATATTGATTAATTACTATTAAAACGGGAAAAACCTTCCCACTTCCCACACGGCTTCCGAGGCGGTTTCATCATTAGCTTGAGGTAACTTCTTTTCACCATTACTCTCTTCTTTTACTTTTGTACTTTAATCAAAACCTCTCTCTTCGTTCCTTCACCAAAACCCTTCTTCGCCGGATTTCGAATTTCTCTTTCTTCCCAATGACTTCCGATTCCGATAGACCCGAGTCTCCGTCTTTCGACGAGAGGCGTTCTAGTAACGACGAGTGCACCCGCCCTGGTGATATTGCCGGTCCGCACTTTAGGTCCACGTGTACTCTTCAATCCCTCGAGCGATTGAGAGAGCTTTGCCGGATTCCACCGGAAATTATGGCGGAAGCTCAAATAGCTTCCCCCACAGAATCTCCAGAGAACCATCGCGATGGTTACTTCTGTGTGTATGAGATTTATTTCAAGGGTTGCGGGCTGACCTTTCCTCTTTCCGAAGCCCTAATTTTATACCTAGCGGCTCTTGAAATCGCTCTTCCTCAATTAACCCCCAATCTTCTTCGTACTATTCTCGGCATTATAACAATCGCGGCGGAGGCCGGTTACGTTATTGGAGTCGCCGAACTAAATGAGCTTCTAAGCGTGAGAAGCTCATCGAAGAAAACGGGGTATTTCTCAGCATATCCTAACGCCAACAGGAACATCATTTCGCATCTTCCAAACAAGGATGAAAATTGGCATCATCCTTGGTTCTTGATTAAGAAAACTCCCGCTTCGATTGGAAATCTTGCAGATTTCCTCCCTTCGAAGTGGTCGGCGAAACCTGGTAGAGATTAGGTTGCCCGTATCTTTCCCGGTTGTTTCTTTATTTTTATTAACTAACACCGTTGTTTCATTTCGCAGCTTTCATCGCTTCCAATCTCCCATCTGAAGAGTTCATCGAATTCTTCAAAATAATTCTTGAAGGGGAAACCCTTTGGAATTCCTTCACTCTCGAACGATTCATAGAGGCTAACCACAGACTCAGGATGAGTCCGCCTGGTCATCTTCACCAAATTCCTCCCCCTCCCTCAACTCAGGGAATGTCATCTCGGGCCCTTGCGGCCAAACGTAAGTTGCTTTCCAAGCCGATGGCTGAGGCTTGCGAGGAGAAGAAAAAGTTCCTCACGACTTCCATAGACAAGAAGGACTATAGTAGGACCTTGCTGGTCGATGATGGCAGTACCGAGGGAGCCCGATCTGTCGCTTCCTTCAGATTAACTCCTCGTCGCGATCGTCGCGACTCACGTTCTCCTCGGAGGGATCGATCTCCTCGCCGTGATTCACCTCGTCCTTCCCGAGATGATTTTAGTAACGAGCCAATCAAGAACTTGGTTCGCCGAAAGAGAGACAAGTCCTCTCGCAGTGATCCTTCCCCGCAGAGGGAAACGTCAAGGGCCCGGACTGACCGCTCACCTCGGTCATCCCCTCCTTCTGAACCAATGGGTCCCCCACGACCGGTTGACATGTCCTCCTCTTCCCAGCCTGATAGTGGGAAGACCGCCCGGAGTGCGTCTCCGAAAAAGGGAGATTCTGAATCTCGAAATGCTCCCTCGAGGCTGAAGCCTGCTCTTGTACCTCAAGTCAAATCGCTTTCAGGTTTGGTGATTTACACACACTTAAGCTTTTGTCTTTATTAAAATTCCAATTTTTACAAGTCTTCCTTCTTCGCAGCTATGGAGACAGAGGGCAGCGTCTTCCGATGCTTCAAGACCCGATCGGGTTCGATCTTGCCAGACTTTGACAAATGGCGCCCTGCGATTCGTGAACGTTATTTGCTTCACGCGCACCACTCATCTCGGGTTAGTTCCGCTTTCTTTTCTTCTTTTTTTTTTTTTTTTTGCATTGCCATTCTGCGAACTGACTCACCATCCTTGGTTCATGTATAATGTCAGGCCCAGAGCGAATTTAACGACATGATCGAACATTACGAAGGGTTGATCATCGGACGGGAGAAGGAGATCGACATGTGGAAGAAGAAATTCTCAGCTCTTGAGGCTGAACTTAATTCTTCTGCTGGCTCCAAGCATGATCTGGAGGACAAGGTCGACAATTTAACATCCGAGCTTGCGCAGATAAAGGGGGAGCTGCAGGGTCAGTACGACCAGAACTTCAAGCTCCAGGAAGAGTTTTCTGGTGTTCAGGGTAGGCTTCAAGAGTCCGAATCAAACGCTGATTCCCTGAACAACCAACTCATCGAGCTTAACGCGAAGTGCAAGGCGATTGCCAAATTGCGTGACTCCGAGTTGGCGAGGTCGGCATCAAAAGCCAGAAAAGAGGTTAAGGGACGCGGGATGGAGTTGATCCAAGGGGCCATCCGATTTATGCAGACTGAGAAGGCTAGGTCGGACTTGGAGTCAGACATCAAGGAGCACGAAAGCAACTTGATTCTGCTGGACCAAATCCATGAAGCAGATTTCTCCGAGGAGCAAGAAAGGATCGAGCTGTCGACTAACCTTTCTGAAAAACGGAGTCGCTTAGCAGCTCTTCCCACTTCGGCCTTCAACCCACTTGACTTCGAGGCATTCTTTACTGAATCACCTCCTATCAGTGAATCGGGTTTAGAATGGGCAGGTAACGCTTGGCTCCTGTGGCTTACTTTTTTTTACCTTGTACCTTTGATTGACTGGAATCATTATTTCTAGGTTCAAGTGAGACGGAAGACGTTGTCCCGCCCGCAGCTCCTATGGTACCAGAGGTCACTCCGGAGGTTGGTTGTACCGCGGAGGGTGATCAGGGAGCTTCATCTGATCAAGCACCAGTCAAAGAGGTGAATGAAACTTTGGTTACTGAGCCGGAGTCCGGGGTGGAGATCACTCCGTAGTGGCTGCGTCCACTTTAAATTGGGGATTGTCCCTTTAACTTTAAGACTTAATTTATTTTTGGCCTAAGGAGGCTTTATTGTTTTTGGCCTAAGGAGGCTTTATTTTTCTTTTGAACAAGATATTTGCCTGAGGAGGCTTTTAAACCTTTCTAGGTTGTGACCCAAGGGGGTTTGGTTAAAATTATATACGGGTTTGCAAAGTCCGCTTTTTAACCTTTTGTGGCCTTGTGGCAATGCTTTTGAGACTTTTAGGCTGATCAGACCTTTCTCTTTAGTATGCGAGAACTGAGCTCGGCTTAAGCGAGTTCCCCACTTCGGGTTTAGTCAACTCGATAAACTTACTGGGCTTGGGCCTTAGAAACTTTTGTAGTTAATGCGACGGTTGCGCTTTCCCTTCTTATAAGTAAGGAAAACGGCTCGTCTTTAATGCAAAAAGTGCTTTTTTCTTGATTTCCAAAAATGGTTTAAACCACTTGGGCACACTACCATTATTAGGTTTATGGTTCCAAGACAAACCCTAAATCATTATAAATAAAGGCTTACATACTTCTAAGCTTTATTTAAGCATGGCTTTAGAATCTTACTTGAGAAATACTTTAAGAATGGAAAATGAAGAAGTAGCCCCCGTGGATCCCGGCAGTCCACTTTTCTTATCCGGCGACGGCTTTGAACCGGCCGGCGTTCTCTTTCCTCACGCCGTCTTTCACTTTCCTCCGAAGGAGAAGAAAGAGGCCTGCGATTTCATTGACAAGGTAAACGTTAAAGTTTTTGTTTTAAAACTTCTTGTTTCGTCTTATTCACTTATTTTTATGCTAGGTCGCCGACAAGCACCGTCGCTTGTGTGAAGAGAGGCAGCGGCTGGGACTCAAAAGGTAGACGCTCGAGGCTCGCGTCGCTCGGGTGGAAAGGAAGATAAGGGCCTTGGAGAGTGATCCCTTTCAATGGGAGTGGCGGAACTTCGACTCCGTCGCTGAGATCCCGAAGATGCTTCGGATGTATCTCCGCGCTAGAGGAGTCCCGGGTCCCGTGAACGCCCCCGTTTTCGCCGTTCCATCCGACGATGAAGAGGAAGAGGACTTGGAGGAGGAGGCCAGCGACTGCCGAAAACGCCTTCGGGATCGTTCCGAAGTGGATGTCAAAAACAAGGCGTCCACTTCGAGGACTAAACCGGCGATGAAGGAGCCTGTTCCTGAGCCTCTCCCATAAATGTTCTCCAATTTCTTCACTTCTCTTTCTCTTTTCTCTTTCTCTTTTTTTTTTAAAAACAAAAACTCGTAATGGGCTTCGGCCCTTTTTATTTATGGAAATATTTGCTACTTTCCTTCTTTTCCAAATATCCTTTGAGATGCGTATTTTAATGCAGGATCCGTTCGAGGGCATAAATCTCTCCGCGAATCATTCCATTCCTTGGATAGAATCCGTAGCTTGCTAGGGATATGGGGTTCCTATAAATTATAGGTTCAACTCCCCTTTACTCCTCACCATTTTTTATTTTAGCAGGCATGGAGTTCAATCTACGCTGTTCAGAATCTATGCCCGACTTCTCCAGAATCGGAATGATGAATGAAGATGTTCCAAGTGAGCCCAACAGGCAGCCTCCTCCACTTCGCGGCTTCCTGAGATCTCAAATCCGAGCCCCATGTGCTTTGATCAGGGATCTACCTATCAGAGACCAAGGAACAGCGACGGCATTCATAGAGGCACTTGAACTTCAACACCGGAAGCTTACGTCGGAAAAGAGGAGGCTCCGGAAGAGGATTAACCGGATGCAACGCAGGCTTACTATGGTGTCAAGAAATCTTCACATCCTTGAACCTCACCCCGGAGAGTGGATTGAGCTTGGAATCTCTGACTTTGCTCGAATTCCGGACTGCATGATGCCAATCCTCGATCTTGCTGGTCAAGGAATTGAAGTGTTCTGCTCGTCAACGAGGATTTCGTAGTTCAAAGTGTACGATGAGGGACACTTCACCCCCTTTTTTTTTTTGAATAAACGCTTTATTTCCAATCTCTTGTATGTTCGCATAGCCGAACCTTCTTCCTTTAATAAAGAAATAAAACAAAAAATTTTATTAATAGCTGAACTCGTTTTCGAGCTGCCTACGTACCCATTCCGGGATCAAGCCAAATCGTAGTTCATGTACATAAACAATGCATGTAGCTTCTAAACATAAAACTTCTTTAAGTTGATCACATTCCAAGGTCGCTTGACTGGATTGTCCTCTAGGTCTTTTAACCTATAAACGCCGTTTCGAACCACCTCGGTAATAATATAGGGTCCCTCCCAATTAATACCAAGTTTTCCAGCACCTTCTTCTTTTTTATTGTCAAAGACGCGTCTTAATACGTAATCTCCCACGAAGAACGGCCTACTTTTAACTTTAGAATTGTAATACCGGGCTGCTGCCTGTTGGTAATTCTGGATCCGAACTAGAGCTTGATCACGCCTTTCATTTATGGTATCCAGTGAATCGTTAAGCATTGCTGAATTTTCTTCCTCATTTAACGGTGCTTCTGTTCGACGAAGTCCGGGCACATTGAGTTCAGCTGGTACTACCGCTTCCATGCCATAAACCAAAGAGAATGGAGTTTCTCCTGTAGGTCGCCTAGGGGTTGTACGATAAGCCCACAGGACGGGTTGGAGTTCTTCATACCATCCTCCCTTTAGATGACTTAAGCGTTTCTTGAGATTGCTTAATATCGTCTTGTTCGCGGCTTCGGCTTGACCGTTTCCTTGCGGATATCGTGGAGTAGAATAACTAACTTTGATTCCCCAGTCCGCACAAAAGGCATCAAACTCGTGTGAAATGAATTGTGGCCCGTTATCAGTGACTATTTCGTACGGAACTCCATGTCGACATATAATGTTTTTCCAAATAAAAGTCTTCACCGCCGAATCTTTGATACCAACATACGCCTCAGCTTCAATCCATTTCGAAAAGTAGTCCGTGAGGACTAAAAGGTACTGTACACCTCGAGTTGATTTGTGCAATGGTCCAATGATGTCCATTGACCACCTCATAAACGGGTATGGGGCGGAAATGGAGGAGAATAATTCCGACGGTTGATGGATCAATGGTGCATAGAGTTGGCAACGCTTGCATCTTTGGGCGAACTTAACACAATCTGTGATCATAGTGGGCCAAAAGTACCCCATTCTTTTAACTTTAAAAGCCATAGCTCTTCCTGATGAATGACTTCCACATAATCCCTCATGCACTTCGCTCATGACGATTTCGACTTCGGGCCCAAAAATGCATAACAGGTAAGGGTCACTAACACCTCGCCTATATAATGCATCTTTCGATAGGCAAAATTTCGCGCTAACGACTTTCATTTTCCTGGCCTGCCATTTATTCTTTGGGAGCTCGCCTGTCGTGATGTAGTGCTTTATTGGCTCCCTCCAGTCAGCCCCCCAGTCTTTAGCCGGAATTTGGTCAATTTTGTGAAATATTCGTGGCTCTGGTTCGGGATGCTCGTTTGGTTCAAGAATATCTTCCTCGATTAATGGCTCGGTTTCTGACATCGTTTCTGGAACCACTTCTTTAGCTAAGACAACGGATTCCTTGTTAGATGTATTTGATCCTTTTGACTTCCTGCGTTTGTTGGGTGGCGGTTCGATCTCTGGTTCGCCACGGTCGCGTGCCGCTGCTCGAGACCTTGTAACGACGAGGGTTTCCTTGCTGTCTTGAATGCTTCGCTCCGAGATGCACTCTACTGGAATAACTCTCTTTAACTCAGGATCTGATGTTGACGCCAAAGCGGCAAGTGCATCTGCAGTTGTATTCTCTCCCCGAGGTATGCGGATTAACTCGAATTTCGAGAAATTTTTAGATAGATCCTTCACCACTTCGAGGTAAGCTTCCATTCTTGAATCTTTGGCTTCATAGTCTCCATTAAATTGGTTAACTACTAATTGCGAATCGCAATAAGCCAATATTTCCTTAGCTCCAACTCCTTGTGCTAGTCGAAGTCCGGCAATAAGGGCTTCGTATTCTGCCTCGTTGTTGGAGGCATTGAATAACAATCGGAATGATTGTTCTAGAATTTCTGATGTCGGAGATTCCAACCTAATTCCCACTCCGGATCCTTGCTTTGTTGAAGACCCATCTATGTGTAATTTCCAAGTTTGGTTCTCCGGTTGATCTATCGTTCCAGGTATTGGTAGTTCGGTCAGGAAGTCTGCTAAGACCTGAGCCTTCATACTGATCCGGCTTTTGAACTCTATGTCGTACTCGCTTAATTCAACCGCCCATTTCGCCAAACGTCCGGACTGACTTGGACTATGAAGTATTGTTCGGAGTGGTTGGTTAGTTAATACTTCAACCGGATGGGATTGAAAATATGGACGCAGCTTCCGAGCCGAAGTTACCACCGCGAGTGCAAGTTTTTCCATCATTGTGTATCTGGTTTCCGGATCCGTCATTGACTTGCTCACGTAGTAAATTGGTTTCTGCTCCCCACGGTCTTCCCGAACCAAGACTCCACTAACCGCGTGGTTTGAAACTGAAACGTACAAGTAGAGTTTTTCATCCACTTCCGGTTTGGACAGTATAGGTGGAGTGGTTAAGTATGCCTTAAGCTGCCCAAAAGCTTCTTCACACTTCTCATCCCAAAGGAATCCTTTGTTCCCTTTTAGAATTTGGTAGAAAGGCAACGACTTATCTGTTGACCTCGAGATAAAACGATTCAAGGCCGCAATCCGCCCAGTCAACCGTTGTACTTCTTTGAAGTTTTTCGGAGATGGCATGTTTAGAAAGGCGTTAATTTGATTTGGATTGGCTTCAATCCCTCTTTCTGTCACGATGTAACCAAGGAATTCCCCGGATGGGACTCCAAATGTGCACTTCGCCGGGTTCAGCTTCATTTGATATTTATTGAGAATATCAAAACATTCCTCCAAATGTTTAACATGATCCTCTTTCTTCAACGATTTAACCAACATATCATCTATGTAGACTTCCATAGTCTTCCCGAGGTGATTGTGAAACATTTTGTTCACCAACCGCTGGTAAGTTGCTCCAGCATTTTTTAAACCAAAAGGCATTACCTTGTAACAGTAGATACCTCTATCTGTGATAAATGACGTCTTTTCTTGATCTTCGGGGTTCATCATTATCTGATTATAACCCGAGAAGGCGTCCATGAATGTTAACAGCTCATTTCCAGCGGTGGACTCTACAAGTTGATCTATATGCGGGAGCGGGAAACTATCTTTAGGACATGCTTTATTCAGGTCTGTAAAATCGATGCAAACCCTATCTTTCCCGTTCTTTTTCTTGACAACGACAGTGTTTGCTACCCACTCCGGATATTGCACTTCTCTTATGGACCCTATCTTCAAGAGTTTATCCACTTCGTCGTTTACTATTTTTGCCCGCTCCACTCCAAGCTTTCTTCTTTTTTGTTTCACCGGTTTGAAGCTTGGATCTACGTTTAGTTCATGACAAATTATACTCGGATTTATGCCCGGCATGTCCGCTGCTGACCATGCAAATGATGCTTTGTTTTTCCTTAAGAGTTCGATCAAAGCTTCTTTTATTTGGCCAGTCAAAGTTGCTCCAATTCTGATTTTCCGGTCCGGCTTGTCTTCTTCCAGTACCACTTCGACTACTACATCCTCTTTCTTCTGCCCACTAGGAAATTTTGTTTTTAGTCCTTCTTTTGCGGGCTTCGTTAATTGCTATTGAATCTTCATACGGTGGCTAGCTAAGTAACAAGTCCGTGAAGCTTCTTGATCTCCCCGAATTGTTTCCACCCCATTTGATGTTGGAAATTTGATACATTGATGATATGTAGAGGGGACTGCTTTCATCCGATAAATCCAGGGAGTCCCGAGGATGATGTTGTAAGCAGCGGGCTTATCGAAGACAACGAAGTCCACGATCTTCGATACCTTCTTGGCAAGGACCGGTAGCTTGATTGTTCCGAGAGACATGGCTGACTCGCTTGTGAATGCAACTAACGGAGATGGGGGTCCTACTATGTCTCCTCGGCTGATTCCCATTCTTTCTAGAGTACTTAAAAAGATCAAATCGACCGAACTGCCTGTATCTATAAGGATCCTTGATACTTCGAAGTTTGCGACGTCAAGAGTAATGACTAGAGCATCGTCATGCGGTCTTTCGATATGCCGCGTTTCTTCTTCGTTAAATGATATTGAAGCACTTTGAAAATCAATTTCTTCACTCAAGCTTGCTTTGAGTAAGACATTTCGTCGATGCTTTTTGATTGAACTTATTGAATCTCCGCAAAATCTGGATCCTCCTAGAATCACATTGATCTTACCCTTAGAACTCCTTGGTTCTTCCTCGTTGGAAAACCTTGGTCTTTTGGAATCTTGATCTTTGGAGTTTTCCTTTGCTTCGTGGTATTCCTTCACAAAATCTTTTATATCGAATTTAGAAAGATCGCCACTAGCCCAAAGCTCTGCGAGGTGCTTTTTAAGAACGCTGCAATCCTTGGTTAAATGTCCGGTTACTTTATGAATGTCGCAATATAGACTTTCATCACGGACCCAAGTGTTTGATCTTCCTTTCCCTTGGAATTGCTTCCCGACGGAATTGTTGAAGGGTTGCGACCCAAACTTCCTTGGTCCTTTGCTCACTCTAGGCTCGAACTTCTTGGTAGGGACGGTGACTGCCGGTTTTTCTTGTTTATTCCGTTTGGCAAAACTTTCTTTTTCGTCTTCTACCTCCATCCAATTGTTTGCACGGAAGAGTGCATCCTGAATTGTATCTGGTTTATGAAGTATTAAGTCTTCTTTAAACCTTGAATCATGTCGCAGTCCTTTTCGTAGGGCAGATAAAGCTGATTGCTGTGAGATTCTTGGGAGTTTTGATAGCACCCCTTTGAATTTGGTGATGAAAACTCGAAGTGACTCATTAGATCCTTGCGTTAAGTTCCAAAGATCGGCATCCGAAACGCTTTTATCCATAAGGATAGAGTATTGCTTTAAGAACACGGCTGACAGTTCATCGAAATTGCTGATCGAACCCGGCTCTAATTGGGTGAACCACATTAGAGCTTGGCCACATAGATTCTCCGAAAACAGCTTGCAATAGCCTGCGTCCTCATCAGCTTCATCCAACTCGACTCTTCCTGCAGCGATCAGAAAGGCTGCAAGATAGCTTTTTGGATCCTCCAATCCGCTGTAAGGGTCCAACTTGAGCTTCCGGGAATCTTTGATCCTCAAACTTGCAATTCGCGGGATAAAAGGGGTTCGCCTTGCTTCTTCAATGACTCGATTGATGTCTGGCTCCGAACTTGTAGCCTGATGAAATTTTGATTTCATTTCTTTTAATTCCTGGCTAACCTTCCTCATGGTCTCGAACTGGTCGAGGTTCTCCTGCTCGTACTGAGCTGCAAGTTGTTCTTCATCCCCGAGCTGCGTCTCTTCTTCCGACGTCTGAGCTACATTATTAGTAGCACCGGGAGTTGTTTGTCCGCTGGTTTCATTTCGTGCAGCGGAACTTGGCGAGTTGAATATCCCTCTTCGGGTTCCCACCGGGTTTCCTGCACTTAAAGAGCGAACACGAGTTTGTATATTATTGACGTTTTGACTAAGAGATACCTGGGATGTTTGCAACGTATCGACGGCCTTCTCCACATCCGAGAACTTTTGTGATATGTCCGACATGGTTTGCTGCATAGCTTTGAGGGTTTCGGCCAATGATGTCTCAACGGCGTCTCCTCCGGACATTGTCGCTTATCTCGGGAATGTAGAAAAGAAGAAATCTGACCACTCAAGAATCCTGACTTCCCCACAGACGGCGCCAAAATGTGGATGTCGGATTCACACACTCAAGTATTTTGTTAAGTGGGAAAGATTATTCTTGAGGGACAAAAATGAACACGTAAGAAC
>NW_003302446.1:0-16847 GCF_000004255.2 Arabidopsis lyrata subsp. lyrata | reverse complement strand
TCGATTGAACATAAGGGCCCTAGCATACATTCAACAAATGCTGATGCTTTCTCTCTACAATAGCGTTGTGTTCCGGAGTTTCAAGATAAGAATGAGAACTTTTAATACCTTTTTCCATGTATAAAGAAGTAAATTTCAATTCATTGGCATTATCAGATCTAACAGAACAAACTTTACTATTATATTGAGTTTCAACAAGTTGAATAAAACCAGGAAACACATGCAAGACATCATATTTCTGTTTCAACATATAAATCCAAGTTGCTCTACTAAAATCATCCATAATAGTCAAGAAATATCTAAAGCCATCAACAGTACGTACAGAGAAAGGACCCCATGTGTCAATATGAATTAATTCAAATGGTTTACTTCTCATATTATGTGACAATTTAAAGGGTAAGTGCCTCTGTTTAGCTAAATGACATATGTGACAATGATGACATGATTTATTTATCTTTTGTTTTGACAACAATAAAACTTCAGAAAGAGATTCAATTTTATTCAAAGAAGGATGCCCTAATCTCTTATGCCACATTTCAGAATCAACATGAATACTAGCACAAGCAGGCGTACCTTGTAAAGTAGAAGAAGAAACATTAACAAGAGACTTATCAAGATTCAGCACATACAAATTTGCAACTTGACTACCTTGCCCAATCATTAACTCCTGAGTAAGTGCCTGAATAGAACATGCATCAGAAGTAAAACTGTCTTTAGATCTCAGAGTTTTAGTCACAACACTCACACTTAACAAGTTAAACTTGAACTCAGGGATATATAACACATTATGTAAAGACAAAGCATCAGTAAGTTGAATAAAACCAGTGCCCTCTATTTTCACGGTTTGACCATTTGGTAATCTGACATAGGTTCTTTCTAAAGCTTTGTACTCTACATAGATTTCCCTTTCATATGTAACATGATGACTAGCCCCAGAGTCTATTACCCAAGCCCTATGAGACAACTCAGTTTCATGAGGTAAGGAAGATGTCAACATGTCATAGTAAGTAAAATAATAGAGAGAAAGGAAAGTACCAGTCATCTGGGAGATGGTTGGTACAGAATTAGAAGTCGAAGCTATAGCCTTATCAGGGGATGGAGAGATGGTATTAAACTGGAGCTGGGAGCTAAGATAAGAGATCATCTGTTGGAGTTGGTCTTTAGACATGTCTTCATTCTGCTCTACAGGAACATTCTCTTTCTGAGTGACCATTACTTCTGAACTGGTCATGTTTGCACTGCCCACATAATTGTTCTTCTTAGCTCGTGGATGACCAGGGGGATAGCCATGTACCTTATAGCACTTATCCACAGTGTGACCAATACGAGAACAATGAGAACATTTAGGCTTCTGAGTGTTTCCATGTGCCATCAGAATAGGAATTTGTTCAGTGAGAATAGCCTGAGCTTGAAATGCAGAAGGAGTAGAAACTGGTCTAGTATAACCAACAATTCTCTGACTCTCATCTTGATCCAGAATGTTGTAGATCTCATTCAATCCAGGTCTTGGCTTCATATTAAGTATCTGGCCACGAATGTTATTGAAACTATCATTCAATCCCATCAAGAATTGAATAACACGGCTAGTCTCTGCTTCCTCAAGAAGTTCTTTAACCTGATCACAATCGCATTTCTTCACAGTTCTTGATCTTGTGTTGGAAAGTTGTTCCCACAACGTCTTCTTCTTTGTGAAGTATGTTGATAAATCCAGATCACCTTGCTTGAGTGTCATAACTGCCTGTTCAAGTTGATATTTCTGTGGAAGATTATTAACCTTGAACCTAGTGAATAGATCATTCCACATCTCCATAGCATCTTGATAATAAAGTATACTATCATAAATCTCCTTGTTCACGACATTTAGAATCCATGATTTCACCATACTATTGCATCTACTCCAGATTCGGAAACCAGCATCAGTTTCAGAAGGCCTTAGCAAAGATCCATCAACTAGTCCTAGCTTATTCTTCGCATCAAGACTAATTTTTATCGCAATCGACCAACTGTTGTAATTAGTTCCATCTAGGATATGAGATACAATCGTTAAACCTGGATGATCTGAAGAATGGAGGAAGAATGGATTATCGATCGTGTTGAAATTCATCGATCCATGTCCCTCAGAGGCTTCAAATCTTGAATTCAGCTGCTGTTTCATCATCGCATCTTTAGGATCTTCAACGATCATCGATTCGCGATTAGATCTAGCAACGGAACCACCATCTTCAGGTGTAACACTTTGATTTCTCTGTTTTCCTCCTTTCTTCACCATTTTCGTCGAAATCGATAGTGCGGAAGAACGATTGATGATGATTAAGACGAAGAAACGAAGAAATTGTAGAAGAATCAGAAGAAATTAGGTCGAAATCAACAGAAAAACGCGGAAAAATGCTCTGATACCATGATAGAGAACGAGAACGAAGAGATTGTGAAATGATTTTCTACATTTCCCAAATTAAAAAAAGTTGTTACAACAGTGTATATATACAATCTACACTAAACCAAAGACTAAACCGTATACATGTATAGTAACTTAACCAGTACATTAAACCGGAATCATATATACATCTAATAGTCCACCCATACTAATAAGATACTATATTTTGTCAAATTTCTGTGTTTTTAGTTAATTGGTAGTTTTACATTTTAGCTCTCATACGTTATACGTATAAGTTTTGTGGTCAACTTGCAGTTTACCAATGTGACCCAAAGCCTTACCCATTGGTCGAATCGAATTACAAACATAGAACATGCATGCACGAGCACTTCATTTTATTATGGTAATCTTATCTCAATTAATTTAATATAGATAATATGTAGCTTTTGTTTTGTTGATTTCGATCTATTGCCTTTTTTTTTTTTCTTTTTCTTTTGTTACTGTCGCAGCACTCTTACTTAGTCCGTTAGAAATGACTTGAAACTAGACTATGATAATTAGTAATGACACAGGAAAATTTCTTTCGGTTTTAATTAATAACAATGATAATTAAACACAGATTCGCTAAATAAATTTGATGATAAACATTAGCATTCTCAAAACTGAAACAAATTGTAGAGTTACGCGACTTCAACTTTCTATAATCTATTCTTAATATCAGGCGAGAAATTTACATGCGTAGGATGATTTAACATGGCCATAACACTGCCATATCTTAGATTTTTAAAACACCAATATCTTATAATGAATTTTGAAAAGATTGAAACTTACTAATGATATGAACGTGTGATCACGATGCTGTTCTGTTATCTTTCAAACAGTAGTAGTAAAACTACTAAGACCAATATAATTACAGAGAGTTTCGGTTATCTGAAACACACAAAACAAAATGTTACAGCCACTTATAATTGATAGAGTACTATGGTATATATTGATTGTTCACACCAAACTATGACTTATTCACATGCAAGTTTTTGGGAATTGCTAACTTTGCAATAACGTATATGCGTACCACTAAAAAAGTCATAAAAGTCCTATAGAATATTAGATTGACTGCTGCATAGACCTATATATATATATATTTTGTCGACTGCATAGACCTATATTTTAAAAAGCTTATTTTGATCCATTTTCTATCAAGAATGATGAATCACAATTTGATGTATAAACTCACATATTTTGGGACACTCACGTACGCCTTGAGGAGACCAACCCTAACCCCAAAGCTTTATCTCTCTAGCAAACGACAAGGACAAGACACCACTTACTTCTATGCATGGAATCTTTATCACAAAAAGATCAAACTTTCTTATAACCTTATATCTATATAAATCTACATACACATTGTTTATAATAAACAGCAGAGTGGAATTTGCTCACACTGTTACTAGTACTACATACAAAATATTATTGTATCAGTCATTCACATGTGAAATAATATATGTTGGTCTCGGGCCCGCACCAGAAGTACGAAACCAACCAAAGATTGCCACGTAATCAAGATAATGGCCCACAAAGGACGAAGCCTAATGGACCCATGAGCCGAAGAAGCGGTCGAAGTGGTCGTCACCACTTCGAGAATCCGAAGTGAATGCACTGTGACACGAGTTCGATGTAGAAGACATGGGTAAGTCGGTTCAAGGGCACTTGGGCCAAAAGAGGCGAGGCCCATGAAGATCAGAGTCAACTCAAATTCAAACGTTGAGCATTAAAGCCGAAGAATCAAAACGGACACATTTAAGAAGAAATAATTGTACTTAATTGCTCATTTTAATGTCGTTTATCTATGTATAAATATAGAGGCCAATGGCCATGTAAAAGGGAGCTTCCTCTAAAGAGAGAAATAATATAGTAATTTTCGTATCAATCTATAAGTTTTTACATATTCATTTTTGTCCCTCAAGAATAATCTTTCCCACTTAACAAAATACTTGAGTGTGTGAATCCGACATCCACATTTTGGCGCCGTCTGTGGGGATATTAAGTTCTTGAGTGGTCAGATTTTTTCTTTATCACACTTCCGAGATAAGCAACAATGTCCGGAGGAGACGCTGCTGAGACATCATTGGCCGAAACCCTCAAAGCTATGCAGCAAACCATGTCGGACATATCACAAAAGTTCTCGGATGTGGAAAAGGCCGTCGATACGTTGCAAACATCCCAGGTATCTCTTAGTCAAAACGTCAATAATATACAAACTCGTGTTCGCTCTTTAAGTGCAGGAAACCCGGTGGGAATCCGAAGAGGGATATTCAACTCGCCAAGTTCCGCTGCACGAAATGAAACCAGCGGACAAACAACTCCCGGTGCTACTAATAATGTAGCTCAGACGTCGGAAGAAGAGACGCAGCTCGGGGATGAAGAACAACTTGCAGCTCAGTACGAGCAGGAGAACCTCGACCAGTTCGAGACCATGAGGAAGGTTAGCCAGGAATTAAAAGAAGAAGCTAGGCCAACCCCTTTTATCCCGCGAATTGCAAGTTTGAGGATCAAAGATTCCCGGAAGCTCAAGTTGGACCCTTACAGCGGATTGGAGGATCCAAAAAGCTATCTCGCAGCTTTTCTGATCGCTGCTGGAAGAGTCGAATTGGATGAAGCTGATGAGGATGCAGGTTACTGCAAGCTTTTTTCGGAGAATCTGTGTGGCCAAGCTCTAATGTGGTTCACCCAATTAGAGCCGGGTTCGATCAGCAATTTCGACGAACTATCAGCCGTGTTCTTAAAGCAATACTCTATCCTTATGGATAAAAGCGTTTCGGATGCCGATCTTTGGAACTTAACGCAAGGATCTAATGAGTCACTTCGAGTTTTCATCACCAAATTCAAAGGAGTGCTGTCAAAACTCCCAAGAATCTCGCAGCAATCAGCTTTATCTGCCCTACGAAAAGGATTGCGATATGATTCAAGGTTTAAAGAAGACTTAATACTTCATAAACCAGACACAATTCAGGATGCACTCTTTCGCGCGAACAATTGGATGGAGGTAGAGGACGAAAAAGAAAGTTTTGCCAAAAGAAATAAGCAAGAAAAGCCAGCAATCACCGTCCCTGCCAGGAAGTTCGAGCCGAGGGAGAGCAAAGGACCAAAGAGGTTTGGGTCGCAACCCTTCAACAATACCGTCGGGAAGCAATTCCAAGGGAAAGGAAGATCAAACACTTGGGTCCGTGATGAAAGTCTATATTGCAACATTCATAAAGTAACCGGACATTTAACCAAGGAATGCAGCGTTCTTAAAAAGCACCTCGCAGAGCTTTGGGCTAGTGGCGATCTTTCTAATTTCGATATAAAAGATTTTGTGAAGGAATACCACGAAGCAAAGGAAAACTCCAAAGATCAAGATTCCAAAAGACCAAGGTTATCCAACGAGGAAGAACCAAGGAGTTCGAAAGGTAAGATCAATGTGATTCTAGGAGGTTCCAGATTTTGCGGAGATTCAATAAGTTCCATCAAAAAGCATAGGCAAAATGTCTTACTCAAAGCAAGCTTGAGCGAAGAAATTGATTTTCAAGGTGCCCCAATATCATTTAGCGAAGAAGAAACGCGGCATCTCGAAAGACCGCATGATGATGCTCTAGTCATTACTCTTGATGTCGCTAACTTCGAAGTATCAAGGATCCTTATAGATACAGGCAGTTCGGTCGACTTGATCTTTTTAAGTACTCTAGAAAAAATGGGAATCAGCCGAGGAGACATAGTAGGACCCCCATCTCCATTAGTTGCATTCACAAGCGAGTCAGCCATATCTCTCGGAACAATCAAGCTACCGGTCCTTGCCAAGAAAGTATCGAAGATCGTGGACTTCGTTGTCTTCGATAAACCCGCAGCTTACAACATCATCCTTGGGACTCCTTGGATTTATCGGATGAAAGCAGTCCCCTCTACATACCATCAATGTATCAAATTTCCAACATCAAATGGGGTGGAAACAATTCGAGGAGATCAAGAAGCTTCACGGACGTGTTGCTTAGCTAGCCACCGTTTGAAGATCCAATAGCAATTAACAAAGCCCGCAAAAGAAGGACTAAGGCAAAAATTTCCTAGTGGGCAGGAAAAAGAGGATGTGGTAGTAGAAGTAGTATTAGAAGAAGACAAACCAGATCGGAAAATTCGAATTGGAGCAACGTTGACTGGCCAAATAAAAGAAGCTTTGATCAAACTCTTAAGGAAAAACAAAGCATCATTTGCATGGTCAGCAGCGGACATGCCTGGCATAAATCCGAGTATAATTTGTCATGAACTAAACGTGGATCCAAGCTTCAAACCGGTAAAACAAAAAAGAAGAAAGCTTGGAGTGGAGCGGGCAAAAATAGTAAACGACGAAGTGGATAAACTTTTGAAGATAGGATCCATAAGAGAAGTGCAATATCCGGAGTGGGTAGCAAACACTGTCGTTGTCAAGAAAAAGAACGGGAAAGATAGGGTTTGCGTCGATTTTACAGACCTGAATAAAGCATGTCCCAAAGATAGTTTCCCGCTCCCGCATATAGATCGACTTGTAGAGTCCACCGCTGAAAATGAGCTGTTAACGTTCATGGACGCCTTCTCGGGTTATAATCAGATAATGATGAACCCCGATGATCAAGAAAAGACGTCATTTATCACAGATAGAGGTATCTACTGTTACAAGGTAATGCCTTTTGGTTTGAAAAATGCAGGAGCAACTTACCAACGGTTGGTGAACAAAATGTTTCACAATCACCTCGGGAAGACTATGGAAGTCTACATAGATGATATGTTGGTTAAATCGTTAAAGAAAGAAGATCATGTTAAACATTTAGAGGAATGTTTTGATATTCTCAATAAATATCAAATGAAGCTAAACCCGGCGAAGTGCACATTTGGAGTCCCATCCGGAGAATTTCTTGGCTATATTGTAACAGAAAGAGGGATTGAAGCCAATCCAAATCAAATTAACGCCTTTCTGAACATGCCATCTCCAAGAAACTTCAAAGAAGTGCAACGGTTGACTGGGCGGATTGCGGCTTTGAATCGTTTTATCTCGAGGTCAACAGATAAGTCGTTGCCTTTCTACCAAATTCTAAAAGGGAACAAAGGATTCATTTGGGATGAGAAGTGTGAAGAAGCCTTTAGGCAGCTTAAGGCATACTTAACCACTCCACCTGTACTGTCCAAACCGGAAGTAGATGAAAAACTTTATTTGTACGTATCAGTTTCAAACCACGCGGTTAGCGGAGTCTTGGTTCGGGAAGACCGTGGGGAGCAGAAACCAATTTACTACGTGAGCAAGTCAATGACAGATCCGGAAACCAGATACACAATGATGGAAAAACTTGCACTCGCGGTGGTAACTTCGGCTCGGAAGCTGCGTCCATATTTTCAATCCCATCCGGTTGAAGTATTAACTAACCAACCACTCCGAACAATACTTCATAGTCCAAGTTAGTCCAGACGTTTGGCGAAATGGGCGGTGGAATTAAGCGAGTACGACATAGAATTCAAAAGCCGAATCAGTATGAAGGCTCAGGTCTTAGCAGACTTCCTGACCGAACTACCAATACCTGGAACGATAGAGCAACCGGAGAACCAAACTTGGAAATTACACGTAGACGGGTCTTCAACAAAGCAAGGATCCGGAGTGGGAATCAAGTTGGAATCTCCAACATCAGAAATTCTAGAGCAATCGTTCCGATTGTTATTCAATGCCTCCAACAACGAGGCAGAATACGAAGCCCTTATTGCCGGACTTCGACTAGCACAAGGAGTTGGAGCTAAGGAAATATTGGCTTATTGCGATTCGCAATTAGTAGTTAACCAATTTAATGGAGACTATGAAGCCAAAGATTCAAGAATGGAAGCATACCTCGAAGTGGTGAAGGATCTATCTAAAAATTTCTCGAAATTCGAATTAATCCGCATACCTCGAGGAGAGAATACAACTGCGGATGCACTTGCCGCATTAGCGTCAATATCAGATCCTGAATTAAAAAGAGTTATTCCAGTAGAATGCATCTCGGAGCGAAGCATTCAAGACAGCAAGGAAACCCTCGTCGTTACAAGGTCTCGGGCAGCGGCACGCGACCGTAGCGAACCAGAGATCGAACCACCACCCAACAAACGAAGAAAGTCAAAGGGACCAAATACATCTAGCAAGGAACCCGTCGTCTTAGCTGAAGAAGTGGTTCCAGAAATGATGTCAGAAACCGAGCCATTAATCGAGGAGGATATTCTTGAACCAAACGAGCATCCCGAACCAGAGCCACGAATATTTCATAAAATTGACCAAATTCCGGCTAAAGACTGGGGGGCTGACTGGAGGGAGCCAATAAAGCACTACATCATGACAGGTGAGCTCCCAAAGAATAAATGGCAGGCCAGGAAAATGAAAGTCGTTAGCGCGAAATTTTGTCTATCAAAAGATGCGTTATATAGACGAGGTGTCAGTGACCCTTACCTATTATGCATTTTTGGGCCCGAAGTCGAAATCGTCATGAGCGAAGTGCATGAAATATTATGTGGGAGTCATTCATCAGGAAGAGCTATGACTTTTAAAGTTAAAAGAATGGGGTATTTTTGGCCCACTATGATCACAGATTGTGTTAAGTTCGCCCAAAGATGCAAGCGTTGCCAACTCCATGCACCATTGATCCATCAACCGTCGGAATTATTCTCCTCCATTTCCGCCCCATACCCGTTTATGAGATGGTCAATGGACATCATTGGGCCATTGCACAAATCAACTCGAGGTGTACAGTACCTTTTAGTCCTTACGGATTACTTTTCAAAATGGATTGAAGCTGAGGCGTATGTCGGTATCAAGGATTCGGCGGTGCAGATCTTTATTTGGAAAAACATTATATGTCGACATGGAGTTCCATACGAAATAGTCATTGATAATGGACCGCAATTCATTTCACACGAGTTTGATGCCTTTTGTGCGGACTGGGGAATCAAAGTTAGTTATTCTACTCCACGGTATCCACAAAGAAACGGTCAAGCCGAAGCCGCGAACAAGACGATATTAAGCAATCTCAAGAAACGCTTAAGTCATCTAAAGGGAGGATGGTATGAAGAACTCCAACCCGTCCTGTGGGCTTATCGTACAACCCCTAGGCGACCTACAGGAGAAACTCCATTTTCTTTGGTTTATGGCATGAAGCGGTAGTACCAGCTGAACTCAATGTGCCCGGACTTCGTCGAACAGAAGCACCGTTAAATGAGGAAGAAAATTCAGCAATGCTTAAAGATTCTCTAGACACCATAAATGAAAGGCGTGATCAAGCTCTAATTCGGATCCAGAATTACCAACAGGCAGCAGCACGGTATTACAATTCAAAGGTTAAAAGTAGGCCGTTCTTCGTGGGAGATTACGTATTAAGACGGGTCTTTGACAACAAAAAAGAAGAAGGTGCTAGAAAACTCGGTATTAATTGGGAGGGACCTTACATTATTACCGAGGTGGTTCGAAACGGCGTTTATAGGTTAAAAGACCTAGAAGACAATCCAGTCAAGCGACCTTGGAATGTGATCAACTTAAAGAAGTTTTATGTTTAAAAGCTACATGCATTGTTTATGTACATGAAGTACGATTTGGCTTGATCCCGAAATGGGTACGTAGGCAGCTCGAAAACGAGTTCAGCTATTAATAAAATTTTTGTTTTATTTCTTTATTAAAGGAAAAAGGTTCGGCTATGCGAACATACAAGAGATTGGAAATAAAGCGTTTATAAAAAAAAAAAAAAAGAAGACGGAGTGTCCCTCATCGTACACTTCGAACTACGAAATCCTCGTTGACGAGCAGAACACTTCAATTCCTTGACCAGCAAGATCGAGGATTGACATCATGCAGTCCGGAATTCGAGCAAAGTCAGAAATTCCAAGCTCAATCCACTCTCCGGGGTGAGATTCAAGGATGTGAAGATTTCTTGACACCGTAGTAAGCCTGCGTTGCATCCGGTTAATCCTCTTCCGGAGCCTCCTCTTTTCCGACATAAGCTTCCGGTGTTGAAGTTCAAGTGCCTCTATGAACGCCGTCGCTGTTCCTTGGTCTCTGATTGGGAGATCCCTGATCAAAGCACATGGGGCTCGGATCTGAGATCTCGAGAAGCCGCGAAGTGGAGAAGGCTGCCTGTTTGGCTCATTTGAAACATCTTCATTCATCATTCCGATTCTGGAGAAGTCAGGCATAGATTCTGAACAGCGAAGATTGAACTCCATACCTGCTAAAATGAAAAGAAGGGTGAGAAGTAAAGAGAAATTGAACCTATAATTTATAGGAACCCCATATCCTTAGCAAGCTGCGGATTTTATCCAAGGAATGGAGTGATTCGCGGAGAGATTCATGCCCTCGAACGGATCCTGCATTAAAAGACGCATCTCCAAGAATATTTGGAAAGAAAGGAAAGTAGCAAATATTTCCATAAATAAAAAGGGGCCGAAGCCCATTACGAGTTTTAAAAAAAGAGAAGAAGTGAAGAAATTAAAGAACATTTATGGGAGAGGCTCAGGAACAGGCTCCTTCATCGCCGGTTTAGTCTTCGAAGTGGACGCCTTGTTTTTGGCATCCACTTCGGAACGATCCCGAATGCGTTTCCGGCAGTTGCTGGCCTCCTCCTCCAAGTCCTCTTCCTCTTCACTATCGGATGGAACGGCGAAGACTGGGGCGTTCACGGGACCCGGGACTCCTCTAGCACGGAGATACATCCGAAGCATCTTCGGGATCTCAGCAACGGAATCGAAGTTCCGCCACTCCCATTGAAAGGGATCACTCTCCAAAGCCCGTATCTTCCTCTCCACCCGAGCAATGCGAGCCTCGAGTGTTTGCCTTTTGAGGCCCAGCCGCTGCCTCTCTTCACATAAGCGACGGTGCTTGTCGGCGACCTAGCATAAAGATGAGTGAATAAAATGAAGCAAAAAGTTTTTGAGTCAAAAACTTTAAATATTTACCTTGTCGATGAAGTCGCAAGCCTCTTTCTTCTCCTTTGAAGGGAAGTGAAAGACGGCGTGAGGAAAGAGAACGCCGGCCGGTTCAAATCCGTCGCCGAACAAGAAAAGTGGGCTGCCGGGATTGATGGGGGCTACTCCTTCGTTTTCCATTCTTAAAGTATTTCTCAAGTAAGATTCTAAAGCCATGCTTAAATAAAGCTTAGAAGTATGTAAGCCTTTATTTATAATGATTTAGGGTTTGTCTTGGAACCATAAACCTAATAATGGTAGTGTGTCCGAGTGGTTTAAACCATTTTTGGAAATCGAGAAAAAAGCACTTTTTGCATTAAAGACGAGCCGTTTTCCTTACTTATAAGAAGGGAAAGCGCAACCGTCGCATTAACTACAAAAGTTTCTAAGGCCCAAGCCCAGTAAGTTTATCGAGTTGACTAAACCCGAAGTGGGGAACTCGCTTAAGCCGAGCTCAGTTCTCGCATACTAAAGAGAAAGGTCTGATCAGCCTAAAAATCTCAAAAGCATAGCCACAAGGCCACAAAAGGTTAAAAAGCGGACTTTGGAAACCCGCATATAATTTTAACCAAACCCCCTTGGGTCACAACCTAGAAAGGTTTAAAAGCCTCCTCAGGCAAATATCTTGTTCAAAAGAAACAATAAAGCCTCCTTAGGCCAAAAATAAGTTTGGAATTAAGTCTTAAAATTAAAGGGACAATCCCCAATTTAAAGTGGACACAGCCACTACGGAGTGATCTCCACCTCAGACTCCGGCTCAGCAACCAGAGTTTCATTCACCTCCTTGACTGGTGCTTGATCAGATGAAGCTCCCTGACCACCCTCCGCGGTACAACCAACCTCCGGAGTGACCTCCGGTACCACAGGAGCTGCGGGCGGGACAATGCCTTCCGTCTCACTTGAACCTGGAAATAATAATTCCAGTCAATCAAAGGTACAAGGTAAGAAAAGGTAAGTCTCAGGAGACAAGCGTTACCTGCCCAGTCTAAACCCGATTCACTTATAGGAGGTGATTCAGTAAAGAATTCCTCGAAGTCAAGCGGGTTGAAGGTCGAAGTGGGAAGAGCTGCCAAGCGACTCCGTTTTTCAGAAAGATTAGTTGACAGCTCAGTCCTCTCTTGCTCCTCAGAGAAATCTGCTTCATGGATTTGATCCAGCAGAATCAGGTTGCTTTCATGCTCTTTGATGTCTGACTCTAAGTCCGACCTAGCCTTCTCAGTTTGCATGAAGCGAATGGCCCCTTGGATCAACTCCATCCCGCGTCCCTTAACCTCTTTTCTGGCTTTTGATGCCGACCTCGCCAACTCGGAGTCACGCAATTTGGCAATCGCCTTGTACTTCGCATTAAGCTCGATGAGTTGGTTGTTCAGGGAATCCGCGTTTGATTCGGACTCTTGAAGCCTACCCTGAACACCAGAAAACTCTTCCTGGAGCTTGAAGTTCTGGTCATACTGACCCTGCAGCTCCCCCTTTATCTGCGCAAGCTCGGATGTTAAACTGTCGACCTTGTCCTCCAGATCGTGCTTGGAGCCGGCAGAAGAACTGAGTTCAGCCTCAAGGGCAGAGAGTTTCTTTTTCCACGTATCAATCTCCTTCTCTCGTCCAATGACCAACCCTTCGTAATGTTCGATCATATCGTTAAATTCGCTTTGAGCCTGGCATTATACATGAACCCGGGATGGCAAGTCAGTTCACAGAATGGCAATGCAATAAAAAAATATATTAAAAAAAAAAAACGGAACTTACTCGAGATGAGTGATGCGCGTGAAGCAAATAGCGTTCACGAATCGCAGGGCGCCATTTGTCGAAGTCTGGCAAGATCGAACCCGATCGGGTCTTGAAGCATCGGAAGACGCTGCCCTCTTTCTCCATAGCTACGAAGAAGGAAGAGTTGTAAAAATCGGAATCTTAAAAAAAAAAACAAACGATGAAGACTGTATGAATCACCAAACCTGAAAGCGATTTGACTTGAGGGACAAGAGCAGGTTTTAACCTCGAGGAAGCATCTCGAGATTCAGAATCTCCCCTTTTCGGAGACGCACTCCGGGCAGTCTTTCCACTATCAGGCCGGGAGGATGAAGACATATCAACCGGACGTGGAGGACCCATTGGTTCAGGAGGAGGAGATGATCGAGGTGAGCGGTCAGTCCGGGCCCTCGACTTTTCCCTCCGCGGAGAAGAATCGCTGCGAGAGGACTTGTCTCTCTTCCGGCGAACCAAGTTCTTTATTGGTTCGTTACTAAAATCATCTCGGGGAGGACGAGGTGAATCACGGCGAGGAGATTGAACCCTCCGAGGAGAACGTGAGTCGCGACGATCGCGACGAGGAGTTAATCTGAAGGAAGCAACAGATCGAGCTCCCTCGGTGCTGCCATCATCAACCAGCAAGGTTCTACTATAGTCCTTCTTGTCTATAGAAGTCGCGAGGAACTTTTTCTTCTCCTCGCAAGCCTCAGCCATCGGCTTGGAAAGCAACTTACGCTTGGCCGCAAGGGCCCGAGATGACATTCCGTGAGTTGAAGGAGGGGGAGGAATTTGATGAAGATGGCCAGGCGGACTCATCCTGAGTCTGTGGTTAGCTTCTAGGAATCGCTCAAGAGTGAAGGAATTCCAAAGGGTTTCCCCTTCAAGAATTATTTTGAAGAATTCGATGAACTCTTCAGATGGGAGATTGGAAGCGATGAAAGCTGCGAAATGAAACAACGGTGTTAGTCAATAAAGATAAAGAAACAACCGGGAAAGATACGGGCAACCTAATCACTACCGGGTTTCGCAGACCACTTCGAAGGGAGAAAATCTGCGAGATTTCCAATCGAAGCGGGAGTTTTCTTAATTAGAAACCAAGGATGATGCCAATTTTCATCCTTGTTCGGAAGATGTGAAATGATGTTCCTGTTGGCATTAGGATATGCTGAGAAATATCCCGTTTTCTTCGATGAACTTCTCACGCTCAGAAGCTCATTTAGTTCAGCAACTCCGGTAACATAACCGGCCTCCGCCGCGATTGTTATAATTCCAAGAATAGTACGGAGAAGATTGGGGGTTAATTGAGGAAGAGCGATTTCAAGAGCCGCTAGGTATAGAACTAGGGCTTCGGGAAGAGGAAAAGTCAGCCCGCAACCCTTGAAATAAATCTCGTACACACAGAAGTAACCATCGCGATGGTTCTCTGGGGATTCTGTGGGGGAAGCTATTTGTGCTTCCGCCATAATTTCCGGCGGAATCCGGCAAAGCTCTTTCAACCGCTCGAGGGATTGAAGAGTACAAGTGGACCCATAATGCGGACCGGCAATATCATCAGAGCGGGTGCACTCGTCATTGCTAGAACGCCTCTCATCGAAAGACGGAGACTCGGGTCTATCGGAATCGGAAGCCATTGAGAAGAAAGAAAAATTCAAGATCCGGCGAAGAAGGGTTTTGGTGAAAGAACGAAGAGAGAGGTTTTTGATTAAAGTACAAAAGTAAAAAGAAGAGAGTAATGGTGAAAAGAAGTTACCTCAAGCTAATGATGAAACCGCCTCGGAAGTTGTGTGGGAAGTGGGAAGGTTTTTCCCGTTTTAATAGTAATTAATCAATATACGGTCATAATGATGACAGATGTCACTCGGTTAAAAATGGCTAGTGCCGAAATTAAAGGAGTGATGAGATTTTCGGCGGGAAATCAGAAAGATTTTCGAGCGCAATCTTTGGCCACTTGAGCATTTAAAGTCCTCCGAATTGGAATAGCACTTCGGAGAACTTGGGGGGCTAATTGTTGGTGTCGGATCCCGCACCAGAAGTACGAGACCAACCAAAGATTGCCACGTAATCAAGATAATGGCCCACAAAGGACGAAGCCTAATGGACCCATGAGCCGAAGAAGCGGTCGAAGTGGTCGTCACCACTTCGAGAATCCGAAGTGAATGCACTGTGACACGAGTTCGATGTAGAAGACATGGGTAAGTCGGTTCAAGGGCACTTGGGCCAAAAGAGGTGAGGCCCATGAAGATCAGAGTCAACTCAAATTCAAACGTTGAGCATTAAAGCCGAAGAATCAAAACGGACACATTTAAGAAGAAATAATTGTACTTAATTGCTCATTTTAATGTCGTTTATCTATGTATAAATATAGAGGCCAATGGCCATGTAAAAGGGAGCTTCCTCTAAAGAGAAAAATACTATAGCAATTTTCGTATCAATCTATAAGTTTTTACATATTCATTTTTGTCCCTCAAGAATAATCTTTCCCACTTAACAAAATACTTGAGTGTGTGAATCCGACATCCACAATATATAAGTCTAAACTAAATATATGAGTATAATTAACTGAAGATAAAAATAATTGTTGTTTTATTTGAAATATAATTGGTATTACGTGTGTAATTAACTGGAACTAAAAAAATTGGTATTTTATTTAAAATATGGATAGAAAATTTCTCAAAAAAATGGTACTGTCTTGTTTTTTTTGTTCAGTTTTGAGTTTTTTTCTTCTCTTTTTTTAACTTTTTCTAATTGTGTGTCGTCATTCGAGTCCCAAACTGGGAGAGGAAACGAGTCATTTGGGATGTTATCGACATAAGTATATATGGGATGTTACGAGAAACTTTTCATTGTTGGATGGAGCTCAAATTTGGAATAATATATGCTAGAAATTTGAGATAGTTTTATTTGGAGGTGGTTTGAGGTCATTCAAATGGTTGAATTGATAGTTAAAAAATATATATATCTGGCCAAATATGGCGGAGCTAGGATACTGAGCTGCACAGTGCACAGCACACCCTTGCTCCAGACCGGTATGGAGGTATCACTCATGGCCTCTTCATGTATTTTATCTTCTTAATTCTTTTTTTTTGCTATTAAACCTTATTTTCTTGTATTTGAAAGAAATACCTTTCTATCTATTGCCTCTCATAATGTATTCCAAAATCTTGTAAACACTTGAAAGGAGAAGATAGATAAACATGTTGATTTATCAGTTGGATTTTCATCTAGATCACCCTAAGAGCTAAAACTTGATATTGATCACTCAGTTTTAGATCCTTGTTTAATGTCTTTGTGGTAGATGTAATAATTTTTTTGATTGGAATGTTGTTTCCGTACAACCTTGTACCTTTTTGCAAATACTTTTACTTTTCCTAATATGAGGACTTAAAGCCCAATCACTCTTTAACGGTTTTCCTTTTGATTTTTATGACTAACATCTGATGCTCAAAATATAAGCTATCAACCATAACGAAACATTTGTGCTCACATTTTCTTTTTGTGACTCCTTCCCTTTTTTCTTCACAACTACGTAATTAAAAGTGCTAACTTTTGTTTTTCATTTTTCCACGATAATTGAAGCAGCTAGTTACTCATCTACAGCAGCTGAAGAGTGGTGAGGGAAACTAGCCCAGACGTCTTGCCACGTCATCTTCCCCTCTGCGACTGAGCTAACCACGGAAGCTGCCTCCTCTAAGCTGACTCGAACTTGGTCTTTGCTGTCTCTTTCTCTGATTGTCACTGATGTGTCCGAGTCCAC
>NW_003302447.1:3004-17905 GCF_000004255.2 Arabidopsis lyrata subsp. lyrata | reverse complement strand
ATATCATTACTCCTTCGTCCATCAGTACCGTCGTCCCTGCCATAAATACCACTATCGTAGAATGTGGGTGGTGCATTTCATCACAACCAAACAAATCTACTCTTTTTCTGTGGACAAAAAATGTTGCAATAAATTTTACCTTCTTTAGCTTTAAATGCACTCTTCTTCAACCAGAACTCCAATTTCGCCCAGCATCAGCGTTTTCTCCCCAGATTTCCAGTTTTTTCAGATCTACAAAGCTCTTTTGTCTGATATATTAAGAGAGCAATTAATGGCCTAACCCTACTCTATTATCATTTCTATTAATTAAAATCAATTATCTACCACATGTAACTGTCCAGCATTAATTGATGCCCTGCTCCTTCTTTGGAAGCGCCGAGTGAAGCTGTCTCCGTCTCTGACACAGCCTCTCTATCCCAATCAGGGATATTTTCGTCCATGGTCGAGCACGTGAAATTGAGAAATGGTACATTTTGAAAGGTATATATTGAATGTCAATTGTTTAAATGTGGTACATTTTGAAATATTTCCAAAAAACAAATTATAAGAAAATAAAAATATTGTTTTTTCCCGGTGGTGGTAGATCTGAATCAGAGACTTCAGAACTCAAAAGCAAAAACAGAAAAAAAAACTTCAGATATTGGTAAGAAGTAAGAACCCTAGCTAAGATTCGTCCGATTCTGATTACTCGAATCAAAGCAGGGTTTTTGAGACTAAAATCCGATCTTGTGAAGTGGGTTTTGCATCGAATCGGAAAATATGAAAGAAGGGAAATCATCGAAGTCGAATCAACAAGAGCAGCATGAACAGATTTATCACCAAAACAGTCACTTGGGTTCTTTCAAATTCGCCAAATTGTTTGATTCTGAAGCTTCCTGGGACAAGGTATAGTCTCTCTAACTTCTTATTGAACCGATCGCAGAATCTGTTAACTTTGAGTTCGTTGGTCATAATTACTCTAAAGTTGATTCCTTTATGTTGTGGGCACAATCAGTTGTAGCAATTGAGCTCTAAAGTTTAAATCTTTTCTGTTGTGTGCACTATTTCATTGTAGCAATTGAGCTCCAAAGTTTAAATCTTTTCTGTTTTGTGCACTATTTCATTGTAGCAATTGAGCTCTAAAGTTTAAATCTTTCTCTTGTGTGTACAATGAATTGTAGCAATTGAGCTTTAAAGTTGATTTCTTTCTCCATTTGTGTTCCTTACACTGCTTCTTTAGCCCATCTTGTATCTAGACGACCATAAGAACTTGTTATGGAAAAAGCCAGTTTTTGGCAAAGGAATGAATATGTTTCCGTATTTGATTGCCGAAGCTAGTTGTGATTAATTCTGATTGGTTTTCACTCGTGGATAATGAAGCAATGCTTTGTGAGATTGTTTAAAGTTGTTTTTAATTTTGTGGTTGTTTTTGGGATAGGATCAATTGGGAGATGTGTTGCATTGGATCAGGCAAGTAGTTGGATTACTCTGCGGATTGGTTTGGGGTGCGATACCTTTGGTTGGAGGGATATGGCTACTTCTGTAAGTTCTGTCATTTTATCTTCTTACAATGTACAGTATGAGTAGAAAGAGTTGGAACCTCCTGCCTAAACTTGAGCTATAGTTTGTAGATATCTGGTGTACTTGATGCACCGAAATCGAATCAACTTTGCCAGTATATCGATTAGTTTACATGGCTTTTGTTCTATGTTACTGGTCAGAAAAAAACTCTAAAAATCCATCACTTTTGAGCTGATAATAAGCTACATCAGTTACTATTGTCCTTATCTATAAAGTTTTTATGAACGCTGCTCGAGTTAAGCCTCGAAATTTTGTACCTGTTTGCAAGAAAAACTCCGCCATATTTGAAGGTCTATTAGATAGAATTCTTAATATATCAGTGGTACCTTAACATCTAGGTGAAATCTGTTTTTCATAACAGAGAAATAACCGTCAAAACCCGAATGTTCAATATCTGTTTTTATTGCTTTAGTTAGTTAAGTCTTTACTTTGAGCTTGTTTTACCTACAACTGTTTTCGGCGACATTCGTAGATTTTTAGTTATCGATGACAATCATACTACATAGCAGGCCTTTCGTGTTGAGTTGGTTTGTCTTAACAAGTAGCATCGTTGACTGTAAAATCTGACAGATTTCTGGCAATCTCGTCTGGCATAGTATACGGTTACTATGCATTGATTCTAAAGATTGATGAAGAAGACTTTGGTGGTCATGCAGCTCTGCTCCAGGACGGTCTATTTGCTTCTCTAAGCTTATTCCTGGTATGTAGATTTCTTCTCTCTGCCTATCAACAATTCTCTAGTTAAGTTAATCCTTCGAGTTTTCATATAATCTTGGAAATTGATTTTGGTGTGATAAATTACGTTTCAGCTTGCGTGGATTCTGGTGTATAGCTTGTCTAGCTTCTGATAGAGACACACTGTATGTCTTGTGCTCCGAACAAGTTTAGCAGAACGTACCTTTCATTGTTTCTCCAGTTTACGCTGTGCCCTTTTCTGAAGATGGGAACTAGCATTGGTAGATTTTCAAATTTTTTATGGAACTTTTGGTTTCCTTTTGTTCTTGTTAATTACTATGATTTTTATTTTGTGTAATGAAAACTGATAATATTATTATACAAGGATCTGTGTTTAGTCCAAAATATTACAGTACTTTCTTTATTAAAAAATTTTGTACAAAAAGCCTCACTGATAAATCAGGTACAAAAAGCTCAGGTAACACAAAAAAATGCGTCTGCCGGGAGTCGAACCCGGGTCTATTGCTTGGAAGGCAATTATCCTAACCGTTGGACTACAGACGCTTCCATGCTTAGTTACCTAGATTAATATATTTAAATTTAAATTCTATACAATAAAATACAATAAAAGAAACCTACCATTTATTTGCAAAATCATAAGTTCGTTAATGTACCTCACATTCTTTTACCAATTCCTTACACGTTTTTCTTAGCATATATCAAGTTATTTGTTTTTCTTAGCATATATCAAGTTATTTTATAGAACATTACGCCAACTTTTTTAAAATCATGCGAAAAATACACCATATAGTAACGATTTTCCCATCCTGTTAGTTCTTTACAATTTTGATGAAAATTTGGTTTTCTAAAAATAAAACCTTTAAATTTCAAACAAAACCATGGTAGGAAAATAAGGCCTCGTGACTTCTTTCTACCATGACAATCACAACTACATTCACTTGTCTCCCAATGAAAAATAAAGAACACAATAAATCAAGGCCTATCGAAGTAAGGATCCCACTCATGCCTCTCAACATTCCCAAACACATTATATTTCCAAGAATACTGCTCCGGAAAATCGAAAATCTCCTCTTTCCCTTCCTCTATCCTCTTCCTTAATCCCTCCACTCTTTCCAACACTCCTTCTACCGCGACATCGAATGCATCTTCAAACCTTCCCGTGTCTTCGCTCTTACTCGACGGGTTAAAATACATTAACCTCGGTATCAGTCTGATCACTTGTTCTCTCATCGCGAAAATTTTCGTCCTTGGGATCCTACTCAAAACATTCTCTATACTCACTTTACCTTCTTTCACGTTTTTCTCTGGTATAAAAACAGAGTATTTCGCGATATCTTTCGGTAAATGCCAAATGTATTGAGCGTAAGCTGACCCCGGATGGAAGAAAACCGGTATACAACCTGCTAAGATGGAGTCGAAAGTGGAGCGGCGTGTGTATGAGTCACCGGGTGGTTGGAGACAGAATGTTGAGCTCAAGAAGAATTTCATGATTTGGTCGGGTTTGTAGCATTTTTGAGAACCCGATACGCATTCTAGAAGCTTGCATTTTCTTGTGGAAGCTTTGCATTGGTCCATGATCTCGGTTCTTATGCTGTCACCGAGATTTGGACGTGGTGCACCGACAAAGGAGAATAGGTAACGACGATTAATTCTTCTCATTCTCATCTGCCATTGGATGATCTCTGCGTAGGTTGAAGGGTGGAAATAGGTCGGGTAAGGTACCGCGAATCCGTGGTAGTTCCATGGGCTTGATTCGATTAGTAGCATCGTCATGTTTCTTACTTCCGGTAAGATCATTAACCTGGCTAGGTAGATAGAGAAACAACAATGAGAAGACTTGTCCAATAAAAACAACTTAAAACATTCATGAAATATAATTTTGCAACTATCTATCATAATTCACCAAGTTTTCATGTTTTAAAGGATGGTGGCGTACCTATTGCCCCAATCGGATTCATTCTCAGGTGTACGCATAAAGTCCCAAGTGGTACGACCAGCCACCATAAAATGATCTCGGCCGTCCATTCTCTTCCACTCTGGACTCTCCCTCAGCCACTTCATCAGATCAAGCGCTGCAGCATCTCTCATGAAAGGGAACGGTCCCCATAAAAACCGCATCAAGTCTAAACCCGGATAGTAAGGAACATACACCGCGGAAGCTAGAGACGAGTCTTTGGTCAAGCACTTGTATTGCTTCATCCTGTTGTGGAATATCACTTCTAATGTAAATTGGTTTGTGGCATACCAACCAGAAACTCCCTCCATGTTTGGTAGACGAGGGCCTAATCCGAAATTCGATGTTAACTCGCACATATCGGTCCACCTGCTCAATGTCCAACAATTCTTGAGAAGCTCTTCGTTAAACAAAGCTGGAACTTCGTGCATATACACATATTTTCCTTTACATGGATCGTTACTTCGCGTTTCTCTTGGCCGTAACATAACTTTTCCGACTCTTTTAGGTTGGTTTCTTTTGGAAATTACTCTGTTTTTCGCCTCGGAATTATTATTATTATTCGATGAAAACTTTCTCTGAGTTTTTGGTTCGGGTTCAGAGGTGTTATCATCTTCAACATCATCACTGGACAAATCATTCGGCAATTCCTTACCCCTCTTGCTCTCTAAATCGTCGTCATTATCATCAACTTGCGCTTTCTTTGGTTCCACGTCTTTCCTAGGCTCGAAAAAATTCGGTTCTTTGTCTAATGCTTGATGATTCTCATCACTATTCTCCACATTGCTCTCATCATCATCCTTTTGACGAACCTTTTTCTTTTCTGCCTCCAATCTACCCGAAGATCTCGCCTTTCGTGGCTCTCGATGTCCTCTCCTTGCCCTCGATGACCGACCAATTGTGATAACCGAATCAACTCTCTTCTTCTCATTCTCAACCCTTTCTTTCTCGAGTTCTTCAACGAGATCAGTCACAACCTTCTTGTCCTCTGACATCTGATCATCCGGAGATATATCGACCGAGACAGGAAGAGAGCTGTTATCAACGGAAATGTCCTCAGAGACAACGACAGGAGCTTCATCGGATTCGTGGTTTTGTGGGACGTTTTCGATAGGGAGATCGATGACATTTTCTTGCCGGAACAATCTCGCGTGGTTATGAACGGTTTTAGCGGAAGAACTAGAAAGGTAAAGCAAGACAAGCCAAAGGAGGAAAGAGGCCATTGCAACGTACCAGAACTGGGTTCTGTACTTTGAGCTAGACTTCTCCATTGCCATTGTTCCTCCTCTCCTATGTGGTTTTCTCATGCATTAATTAACCAAATCTTACCTCCAATATTGCTTGTGATACAAGAAATCGTTAATGATTGTGTTGATTTCTGGATCTGAACGATAGATTTAGGGCAAAAGGGATGGATCTTTGGTAGATTCAGAAAATGAATGGACGCTGTGAGAGAGATGGTGAGATTGGGATGGTGTTGAAGCGTTGGTGAGATTGGGATGGTGTTGAAGCGTTCAAAGGTTTTGTAGTGATTAATGGAAAGATTTGTTATTTTTTCAATCAAGCGCGTTAATTAATTACATTTGGAGCTATATTAATATTTTGTTCATGCACCTAAATTAAAGTCCCTTTTTCAACAAATTGATGTTTAATTAGTAGTTAATTTTGGTGTAACAATCAGGCTAATTAGTCTGTGTCTGTCCCTCCACTAAGGCCCGGCCCTGGACCAATTTCTATGATACATTTGTATTGGGCCTCATATTTTTGAGGCCTAATTATGTGGATTTTTTTTTTTTTTTAAAGGCCTCAAAATGAATTAAATAGGCCTCAAATTGATTACAATAGGCCTCAAAATAAATATAGAAGTCTCTTAATATAAAAGCCTCATAATTAGGAAAAAAGTCCTATAACTAGAAAACAATGTCCAAAAATTTTTAAAAATTGTTAAATAAAAATTATAAATACTCCATAATTAGCAAAAAAAAATTTTTTAGCAGTTTTTACTTTTAAAAAGACCCCAAATTTTTTTTTTTTTTATTTGGCCCCGGATTTTACCGGACCGGCACTGCCTCCACTCGCCGCAGGCAAATTTCATGCAAGTAAATATATAAATGTGATGCTGTTTCTAGAAATATGTTTGATCACGATCGACTACGGATCAAGATTTTCCATAATACTTTTGTATTGGCTTCGAACCCTGGCAATTATCGGTGATTTTAATAAAATTTGTAGGACATTATTAAAAATTCTAATGGCCTAGAAAGAGTTTGTTTATACATTTCCACCTTATGTGACAGAACTGTGGGATTGTGAATTTTGATTCAAGATCCCCCTTATGAGGTTAAATATAGGAAAACATAAATATATATAGCCCAAAAACTAATCTTCGGATTCAAAGAAACCATGTTAAATTGGTCGAACCCCAGTGGCCAATGCTACTCGAACCCAGATGCCGGGAATCAGTCCCGGCCCAACAATTATAAGAGCCTAGTTATTTTTCTTCGATTATATTGGATGGTTCTCGTGCGAATCCACAGCGATTTGGTGTTTGATTTGTTTTTTCATTAATAATAAAAGGGGAGGCTACTTGGTTCTCATAAAAAAAAATATAAATCAAAGAGTCTAATTTTTAGATGTAGAAGAGTTAAGTAAGAAATAGAAGTAAAAAAGAAAGTAAAAAGGAGAAGAAATTTAATTGTTTATTTGAAGAGAATGGGTTATTGGTTGTTGTGTCATACATCATTCCATTTCTTCTTCTTTTTACTTCCACTTTTTACTTATTACATAATTGAAAAAAAAGTCAAACGTGAAATTCATTCAATATGATATGCTCACAAGTACCAACTTATAACAAGTCAAAGCCTCAAAAAGAAAATTTATGGAAGGATCAAGGATGCATGAAGTAAGAACTTTAGCAGCATATAAATATAAAAAGAATTTAAGGGCACTATTTTTCTATAAGTCTCCTGGCAATGCCGTTAATAAGTCTTCTACTTTTCTTTAAGAGATACTAGCCAGTTTGAGACCTTAACAATCTCTATACTATTAAAAGAGAAGTACAAATGAAAATGGGTCGGGTTAAAATCGGAAAATTGACCCAATTTCTGAAATTGGATCTTTGAAATTTTTTTGGAATATAAATTCGAATTAATAATGAAAAATCGAAATAAAATCAAATATTTATGGAAATCAAATAAAATCTTATTGTACTTATGGTAACTAATAATAAAAGCATATTCCGAACAATATTATACATTAATTACGTATAATAAATTTGTTCATATATTTTTGGGACTAATTCCATAACAATCAACGTTTTTGTCATTAATTTCGCTCATTTTAGCCAATTATCATTAATTGAAAGATATTTTATTTGCTTCTAAAGATTTCTAGAAAATTTATCACAAATAACCATCTATTTTATAAACTAAATTGTTATTTTTATTTTGGTCGTGTAAATTAAATAGATATTTTTATTTTGGTCGTGTAAATTAAATAGATATGAAATCAATGTAACTAATTTTAATTTAAATAGATTAAATCGAAATTATGATATTTTCATACCTATAGCTTACCAAAGAAGTTTAATTTTCAATTTATAAAGATTTCTTGAATATGATTTTAGAATTATTCAACAAGATGATAAGTATTTAGTAAATTTTGTGAATCATGAAAAATAATAATTAATTTTTAATCATTATATTTCATCTTTCAATCTCTCATCTAACAAATAAGATACATATTCTATTATTACTATGTCCAAACTTCATTTTGTTGTATGACTAAATAATATTCCCATTAGAACTGTCAAAGCGAGTTGATTCGTCCCGTTAAGTCCGTTTTGCGATAGACAAAAAATATTTTGACTTGTAGTTAGTCGGTCCGCACGACCCGCGGGTAGCATATATGAAATACAAACCCGTCCCGCGATAGTATGCGGATTTTCGGGATTGTCCATGGATTTTGTTTAAATAATTTTAAAGTAACCAAAATTTAAAATACTACTAAAATAAATAAATAAATAAAAATACTATTAAAAGTTTGTTTAAATTACCACATGTTGAATAAATTATAATTTTATCAATAAATACTAATATGCGGGCTGATCCGCCAACCCACGGATGAAAACCGATTAAACCTATGATCCACTGCGAATTAATCAATGTGGCCCGCTTATTTGCGGGTTTAATATATTTTCCCAAATCTGCCCCATAGTGAGATGATGTGGGCTCGACCCGCGGTTTTTGACCTATTTTGACTGCCTTAATTCCCATGAATCGTCTAATTTTAGAATTTTAAAACACAAAATTCTATTTTGTAAATCATAATTAATATGATGGGTATATTTATAAACAATTGTACATTTTCTCTACAATTCATTATTATGAATATTTATAAGTATACTACACGATTCGTTCTACTAAAAAACACACAATATTAAACGCAACGTATGTAAACCAATATTCTCCCGCGGTGGACCACGGGTCCGATCCTAGTTCCGAATTATATTGATGGCAGTCAAAATAGTACTCATATACAATAAATAACTAGATATTTTATCGTTTACCATTATCTAAAGTACCCATAAATGATGCTAAACTTTTTTCCTTTTGGGTTAATTTCCTACTTTTACGTTTGTCTATAACTGATGTAAATTAATTGATGCCAGATCCTCTTTTCAAGATTCCTTGAACCTCAATTCTATAAATATCCTTTCAGTATTCTCTCATTTTTCCAAATTTATCAACTAAAATTACTATTGTTAATTAATTAATTTTAAGAGAACAGAGAAAAAAAAAACAGCTATGGCTAAGGCAGCCTTCTTCACTTGTTTTTCCAATCATCTTCCTTGTTATGTTTGCTTTAGGTAATACATTTAATCTTCAGATTTATTCATATAAAATATTCAAACTTTTTCATATAAGCCTAATAATTTTTGTTCAAGCTACATATTATATGGGATATCCCCCCAAATGCTGTAATCATCATTATGTTTTCCTTAAGTGTACAATATATGTAAACGTTTGTTCATAAAATATTCAAAATTTTCACAAGAAAATTGTTAATTTCGGCTTTGTTCATCCACATATGTTCCAAAGGTTATATATATAGATATCTCCTTGGTATGCTTTCTTTAGGAATTTATTTATCTTAAGGGTTTTTAGAAAAAGATAATCCTCCAAAGATATACATATATACATTTTCCTCAAAAAGTTACTTTGATGTAGGCTATACTAGAATTTAACCCGCGGTACACTGCAGGACTATTATTTTTTTTAAAAAATGTAATATTATTTTTAAAGATTAACTGAAAATATATCATTTTAGTTTGTATTTTTAAATGTAAATATCTATCTATGTATTATTTAGTGTATGATTACTATTGTTTAGGTTTCAATTTTGAAGTATAGATTCGAAAACATACATTTTTTAAGTAACCATGTATGATAGATTTTAAAATTTTGAATATTTTACTCCGCAGTATACCGTGGGTCGATTTTTTTATAACTAAAATTTTTAAATTTCAAGTTATATGTTTTGTTAATATTGTATATTTTGTTTTGTGTTTAAGGTTGTATAATTGTATTTTGATTGTTAATTTTAGGATTTCATCCGTGATAAACTATTCTTTATTAATATCGATCCAAACCCGTCATCCCATATAAACCCATCTATATTATCCCGTTAGCTAAATTATTAGTATTATAAAATCCAAGAAAATAAATTCTTATTATTATAAAATCCAATAATTTTAGGATCTCACCCGTGGTATACCGTTCCTTGAATAATTTTAAATTTATTTTACTAATATATATTTAAAATTTATCATATAAAGTATATAATTTCAACTTTTTGTATTTTTTATTTATTTAAATAAACCAACGGCTTAAATGATGATATATATAGTTCTTTTTCATGTATGTGTATATGATTTTTCTATGTGAATATTTTGATTATTATAAATTAGTATGTTTTATTACTATGCAAAATTTTAATATAAATATTTGCTATAAATCTGATTTATGCATATTTTGTAGAGTAAAATTCAGGAAAATTTTTCTGAAGATATATCGAAAGATTGTGTAGAGATTTTTACAAACAAATTAGGCAAGATATCGTTTGGTTAATATCTTTTATTTAAATTTTGTAACTTAATAATTAATATCAATGGCATAAGTTGTAAATACTTCTCAACTTCAGGATTTATTTGATAATTGTGCTCCAAAAATGTATATATAGATTTATTGGTGTTAGGATTCAGAGGCTCAAAGACATTGACTTTCTTGAGCTTAAACCTCAGCAAACCAAGATTAGAAGCTGTTTGATGCAGAACCAGTTTCTGTTAAAACAGGAAACTGTGACAGAGATGAAAACAGAGTTTATAAGAGTGTTTGTGAGAGAGATTAGAGAAAGAGAAGGGAGCACACACACACATTTAACGAGTTCAGTAGTGTCACGTTGACACTACCTACATCTCGCCGAGACCTTAGCTCGGAATCCACTATAAACGAACAGAGATACAAGAGATATTACAATGTGAAAACTCCTACTTGCTAACACACTAATACTTTGTATCACACCCCTGTTCTACCGAGAAAACATTGAAAGCTTATATATGCCTTTAACAATGGCTATCTCTCATCCCTTAGTGAATGTGTTCACTTTTGTGCTGCTCACCCTTTCTCACGTTCCTAGCTTCTTATATAGAGGAGACAACCTCAAACCTAGTTCACAAGAAGACAAAACGGAGAGGCTCCTCTTTGTGGTCCCAAAAGTAACCTAACCCAATTTTAACTTGACTAGAGTTAGACCTTGAGTTGCTTTTGATCTTCATTTGCTTGAGAAACAAGTTCTCATCTCCACAAATCTCCACCTGAGAACATGTTGATCAATCCACATAACCTCACACACTTGAGAGATACCTTATAAGCTTCTTGGATTCCAGTCTCGGTTCCTGAGTATTATTACTCAACTTTGATCTTTAGCAGTTTAAAACACTATAAACCTGCTTGATCCTTCCTGCATTAAACTTATATTCAATACACTTCAGCTGTGACTACTTACACTGTTGAACGAACCTGAGCCATCAACACATCTTTAGATCATGAATTGTGAAAACCAGCTCCAATGCAATCTTGCATTAAGCTCAACTCTTTAATGATCCCTTCCCTGATGCATTCAACACTTGAATACTTGATATCGCCGCTCAGAAAAATACTCCATTAACAAGTCAACAGAACACTTCCAACTTGTTAATCACAACAGAAAACTCCATAAGCTTCACCGCTTATAAGACGTCTAATCACACATTCTCCACTATGGCCCCTGTTAAGACCATAAACATGTTGCAGTGACCGAAATACCATTAACCTTCTGCAAAACTTGATTCTCTTGCTATGCTTCTAGGATTTACTCTTGCGCATTGAGATCAAAATCCTTTGAATTCACTTGAATCATATGCAGAAAAAACAGAATCACCTAGGCCTCTAACCCGAAGCTCTTTGATTCAACTTGTAGTCAATCTCACCAACAGCTTATACTATTGTAGATTCACGTCAATAACCTGTTTGAACAAACCGAATTTCAGAACAGTACCCCTGCTCAACCATCTTGTTAAACAGACCACACCAGCAGCTTGAAACCCACTACTAGTAACCTTTACCATGTCTCTTATCAGCAAACCTTGTGATATCTCTAAGACACGTCCTTGCAACAGCTTACACATCAACTCTAGAACCCTTGATGTCTCTTTCAAGCTGTAAAGAATAACCTGCAATACTTCTTCTTGTATGCAATCTCCACCAAAACGAATTTGGTTATTAAATCATTCAATTTTGCAGTCTTTAGTCGAGACCCTTCTTTCCTTAAAGAACATTCACTTGACATACCTGCAAATAACTTCACATGAGTAGACACTTACGTAGTCTCCTCATCAACCAAGACAACTTGATGCTCATGAGTTGTTGTCTTCCAAATGCAATTTGAATTCTTTGCATTTGCATCCTTACTAGGACTTCTTTTCAGCTTTTGACACCAGCTTTGAGATATTGTGTATCAAGCTAGGTACACAATCTTTCCTTTCTTGAAGTGACTTTGTCTTGAGACAGTCCCTGCAACACTTTGCATCTTTCTCCTTCAGTTTATTCCTTATAGAAACTTACTGAAACACTTCAATAACCTCATCTCAACCCTTTAGTGACTTCTCTGAAAAATAATTCCAGAAATCTGCAACCTTTATCAAGGGACCTGCAACTCTTTTAGGAGAAAACTTGCAGCTCGATTTCTGAATGTCCCTATCAACAATCAGTCAAACCAAATCTGTAAGAATCCTTCTACTCTCAGATTATAACCGTTGAACTTGTTGATAACCTCCTGTTCTTGGCTTTCCTTTCTTCTTAGTAACCTGAACTTGCATGAACCTTAACCAACAGTGAGTTATGCAGCCTTTTCAACTCATTTCTTTTGAGCTAACATATCCTTCTTAAGTCATTTAAGACCTTGATATGATTTGAGACCTCTTCTAAACTTAGCTCCATCTGAATTTAACATCTTCATGCAAAATCAATTTCTTCTCCTGGAACATAAAACCGTTTAGAATTTTCTATGTCTCTGCAAACATAGCTCAACTTCACCAATCCGAGTTAAACCGCTCTTCCCTGTATCTTTGATCCATTTCCACGTTCTTCTGTATCAGAATTTTAAACCATGGCTCCTTACTTGAGAAAAACATGTCAAAACTGTTGACACATCTTCTTTCTTCTTGCAGCCACTCCAACTGATCCAATTTTACCCAAAGAACATTAAGAACTCTTCTTTGTTTTAGCAGCCTTGTCTTCTCTACTTGGAGCTCTCTTTATCTAATAGTGATACAACTGAGGCTGAAACACCATCAAACCAAACCTCAATCCCAAAAATCAAACCTTGTACTTTGTAATAGCAAAACCACCAAATACTTAACTTGTACCGCTGTTCTAAAGAACAGAACACGCAGCCTAACACCCCTTGATGCCAAACACCCTCCCGATGCTAACACCCTCTCGGTTAAGAAGACTTTCGACACAAGAAAAATAATATAGCTAATTGCACACCATCAAATACTTCCTTGTCGCTTGAAGATCTGACTCAAACACAAGATAACCACTGAGAATCCATTGCTCCACCCGAGACAATAACTCCTTGTTCCTTTAGCAAAATCACCATGTGTTATGCCAAACACAAATTTGCATAGAACATGAATCATTATGCTGCCACTACCGTCAAGATAATTTATTCTCAAGACCAGTAACCACAAATTGCCCAGTTTATACCAAACAACTGGACTTACAAAACCTTGCTGCATTCCCTCTGAAAATAACAGCCTTGTAGCTTCACGTTCTCTGATGATCCACAACCTGTAGACTCTGTCATTCACAAGAACTGAGAACTACACACACAGAGATAAACTTGAAATCGAAACCCCTTTCAAGACTCAGCCAAAACCAATGAATTGTACACCTCGAGACTTCCTGTATTTATCAGCTTATACTGACAATAACACTGATATACCAACAACTTTCCAGTGCTCCAGCACATCTTCTCGATACAGAACAATAACAGCTTTTGTTGTTCCAACAAACTTGTTCTTGTTCTTCATTTTCTAATTCACCCAATACTGATCTGCCAAACCCTTTTTAGAGAATCCAGAAAACCTTACTGATACTCCACAGCCTAATACACATAAAATTCAAGCTTTTAAGGCGTCCCTCAGTCCCATGAATTTTATGAGTTTCCGAGGCTGCAATTACAACAGTAATTAAACACCACCTGCAACTGATTTTACCACACAAACGTTGACCTGAAACCATTACTGAATCTTGGCCAATCTCTTGCAAAATCAATACACTGCCTTTGTGTTCACCAGCTTTCAACTCCCATAAACCTGCAGAACTTGAGAAAACCTGAAACTTCAATACAGAGCATCCCAAACACCTTGTGACTGCAGCGGAATTAGACTTGAAATTTCCCAGAATTTGAGTCTTGAAGTTCATGCTTTGATTCCTGCATAAACTCTCATCGGTTTCTTCAGCAGTGATCAAAAATACCATCTTTGATCACATATTTCTTTCATTCATCTCTGAATTTTCTTTGTGCAAGCAACATATTGACTTGTGAGTGATTTTAAATCCTTCTCACTATGTTGCAGCTTCTTGTACCCTTTAAGAACTTAGAGGAAAAACTTGATTTCATGACCTTGAAATCACCTCACTTGATTCAAAACTTCTTCTATGAATCTCTCCTTATGGTACAGCTTGTTAACATCTCACTTTCACACTCAGCTGCAAACCATAACCTGAGCTTTTGCAGCAACCTCTGTGACAGTCTATGTAACAACCTTTGTAGTTGTCTCTGTAACTATCGTTGGCTCTGCAACAGGCTCTACAACGTCTCTGAAATAGTCTCTGAAGTTACCTCTGTTACTTCTTCTCCTGTTTCAACAGGAACTGCTTCTAAGACAGCAGGAAACCTGCAACTTTTGCTTCTTTTAGATGATGTGAATGAGATGATTTATTGTCACCAGACTGAGTCCTATAACTCCTTCTCCACTGGTTCGTGCTCTTTTCCAAGAGACTTAGATTGCTTTTAGAGCCAGAGACACTCATGTCTCCACAATATTTCTCAACACCTGAGAAAACCCAACAGTGCTCCACCAA
>NW_003302447.1:0-2054 GCF_000004255.2 Arabidopsis lyrata subsp. lyrata | reverse complement strand
AGTGTTTGTGAGAGAGATTTAGAGAAAGAGAAGGGAGCACACACACACATTTAACGAGTTCAGTAGTGTCACGTTGACACTACCTACATCTCGCCGAGACCTTAGCTCGGAATCCACTATAAACGAACAGAGATACAAGAGATATTACAATGTGAAAACTCCTACTTGCTAACACACTAATACTTTGTATCACACCCCTGTTCTACCGAGAAAACATTGAAAGCTTATATATGCCTTTAACAATGGCTATCTCTCATCCCTTAGTGAATGTGTTCACTTTTGTGCTGCTCACCCTTTCTCACGTTCCTAGCTTCTTATATAGAGGAGACAACCTCAAACCTAGTTCACAAGAAGACAAAACGGAGAGGCTCCTCTTTGTGGTCCCAAAAGTAACCTAACCCAATTTTAACTTGACTAGAGTTAGACCTTGAGTTGCTTTTGATCTTCATTTGCTTGAGAAACAAGTTCTCATCTCCACAATTGGATATGCCCCAAACGTTGTAGTGAATTGTGATGTTAGCCTTAGGTATGTATACATTTACCTTCATGGTTTTTTTATACCAATATCTTAACATATGATCTACTATAGGTTTCATCTTTAGCTCTATTCATTAGCATATATCAGAAATGTTGTAGTTCAATGTAATGATTTCTTCTAAGTTCTACTAATATTTTGTTATCTAAATATTATATATATAGAACGATTTTGTTGGTTACAGTTGAACAAAATATGGGATGCATGGCAGTTCTTGGCTCGTGCGGTGTTATTACAGACTGCAGTGGGACATGCAAGACTAAGTTTGGACAAGATGCGAGTGGCGATTGTGACCGCGACGGTGGTGTTGGAACATGTGTTTGTGGTTATTCGTGTCCATCACCTCATAAGCCCCATATGTGAAATCTATAGTATTTTCAATTCTTTAAAATGTATAATTATATAAGTAGAAATCAACACTGAAAAATATATGTCAAAACTGGTATGTGCTATGGTCTTTCATAATATTTTTGATCAAATATTAATAAAAGTTAGCAATGCTTGAGAACTGAAAGCCAAATTTAGGGGTGTTTAATCCGAGTAAACCAATATGATCTAAACTAAACCAAACCGAAATACACAATGTTAACACCCAACTATATATGAGTATGATTTACATGAATTCATTTTTCTATTTTATAGAAACCAAATCGAAAATAAAACATGACTAAAATATGAATCCAAATTAATACCGAAACGATACCATTATCTTACTTTACTTGCAATACCATTATTCATACATCGATACGAAAAATCGAATAACATGAACCGAAACCCCGATTTAGACATCCCTAGCTTCTTTTTTTTTTTTTTTTTTTTGAGCATAAGACATCCCTAGCTAAAATGCATCTTTTACTTGTTTTGTTACTTACTGGAAAGCCAAAGCCAAATCCAGTAGAGGCACGAGAGAGACTCTAGACATTTCAGAAGGTCCAAATATAGAGATGCAACAAATATTTATAGTACTAGTACTATTTTGGATCCATTATTAAAACCGAATCTCGACTCGAGTAACATGTAATTATTGATAAGATTTTCTCTAACGTTTGAAGATTTTCTCTCTAATAATTATACGTATAAATACTAATTATTACGATTATTTTAACATGTTTGACGGTTTTAGAAGCTAAGTCAAAATTTAACATTTGGATTCGAAGGAAAGGAACATATTTTCTGAATTTACAAGAAACAGAAAGGAATATTTTCTATTTTCAACTCTACTAATATACAAATTCAAACACAACTATAGTATATAGTTGGGGAAAAAAAAAAAAAAAAAAAACTATAGTATATAGTATTGATCATGTGATTAATATTCGAATCGTTTAAACTCATGTGATTTAAATCAAGATTAAAATATTATAAAATTAATTATTTGTTTCCTAAAGTATTATTACATATTTGGTCTTAAATTCAATTTAATTAGCTTGTTCACAAGGAAATGCCTCAAAAGAGGAAAGACGATTGATTCATCTTACCTTCATCTTCTTAAGAAACAACAATGTCATAAAAAAGTTTG
>NW_003302448.1:37738-42461 GCF_000004255.2 Arabidopsis lyrata subsp. lyrata | reverse complement strand
TTATACATTCAAAATATAGTAAAATATATCCTAAAAATGTAGAGAAAATATTTTATTATCTATGGTACCAAAAAAATAATAGTTATCTATGTTTAACAATCTCTGATTGTACAATTACATTACTATGACTCTATATTACCACAAAAAAAATTAAATTTTCTTCTCTCTTATGTCTTTGTTATGTGTGATGTAACACCCTGTATTTTAGAAATATGGTGGTACCAAAAGAGAACTCAAATGATTGATCTAGCCACCTATGTTACAAAAGTGCAATTATCTTTTCGGTCAAATTAAACATCCCTCGAAACTGACTTCTCAACTAACTGGTTGTTTTTACTTTTCTCAACTAAAATGTACTATTGTGCAATAGTCCCTAAAATAAATATACATAATTTACTTAATTTGTGTAAACATATAAGAAAATAAAAAAAATTTGTAAAACATTTGTATTTAAGTCATTATATTTTGTTTAGAGATATATCAAATAAGGGTATGTTTGTATATTTGAATGGTTTTTAGTATGTATAAAATGTGTTAAAATGACATTTTTTTAAGAATCAGAGGGAATATCAAAGTCAACCCTAAATAGTAGTTGGAGGATGTCCACCAGTTAAAGCTAAATCGATATTTTAGTGGATTTTTTTTTAAACAGTAGCCTCTCTCACTCGAGATTTTGAAATGTAATATGTTTTAAATAACCTTATTTAAATATTGTAACAAAAAGTGAACGGTCAAAAGTATTAAACAAAATCATAGTCAAGTACCGGTGGGTTACCTGTGCTCCTCCAATACCATGAGGGACCTGGCCGCAACATCTTGCAAAGCTGCATCCCACTTAATGATCGTGTCGCCTCGATGATGACCTCTTTGTCTCCAGAGATTCCATAACTTATCACCGAAATCTCCTTCAAGCTTCTTCACCGTGGCTGGCTTCAATTTATATAAGATTGGAATAACCCATAGAGTGCATCGATCCACACATTCCTTTATCCTCACCAGCTCGTCTAAACACCAACGGGACTCCGTGTACCTACTTGATAAAATCGCCAGCGCGACCCTTGATTCTTCAATCCTTCTAAACAGATTTTCAAGTTTTTCACCTGCGTCCTCATCAGTGTCAATAAAAGCATTGATCCCTTGTAGTTTCAATTCAGCATGGAGATGGGAGACGAAGTTTGTACGCAGCTCAGCTCCTCGGAAATTGATGAACACTTCTGGTCCTGTTTCGACCTTGGTAGAGGAAATTGCCAACATCTTTTTTTTTTTTTTTTGTGTGTCTTCGGTGGAGTGCTCAGCAAGACTTTGAAATTTCTATCATTTGACATCCTGTTAAATATATCTTAGCCATTAATTTCCACCGCGTTTTCCGTCAAGATTAAAGTGTAAATTATATAATCTTGAAGACCAATTCTACTTTGGAATGTCCAAATAATACTTGATATTAGAAGTTAGATGGCAGCAGAGAAATGACACAATACGTACAGCTCAATAATCTTCAAATGTATCGATAAAACGAGAGCGAGAGAAATCGATTTGAGTTCAAACATAATGGTAAAATTATACAAAAGTAGCTCAACTTGTGTAATAAAGAGATTTCCAAGGGCAATACGCCTCAAAGCCTAAAACTCAAACTTTGATGTTGGAGATGTTAATAAATTAACCAATTATGGCCTCCTGCTCTAGGAGTTTATGGATCAAAAGATCCAAACATCTTGGTAAACACTCCAAGAATAGTTAAATTAAAATATATAGTTTGTATTTTCAGTTTTGTAAACAAAAATAAGAAAACTTTTAATATCTTGTATTTAAAGTTAGTTAAAAATACATTTTCTAATTTTATAGAATCAAAATAATAAATGTTAAGCAACCAAAAAGATGCTTAAAAAGAAGAAAAATCATATCAATTCACTGTTTAAGGATAAAAATCACCTTTAGAGGATTAACGAATGAAAACAACAAACGTGAAGCGTAGTCTATAAAATTTTTGCTATATATGACCAAATTTAGCGTTTTGGATCTATTTTTTGTTTACTTTTCCTTACCTTCATTGTTTCTCTATCTTTGGTATGATTTTTAGCGTTGTTAGATGTTCTGATTCGGTTTAGATATGTTTGATGGAGAATATGCCACTTGTGGATGCAAGCAAGCAAAATGATGATGCGGAACTACGCAAAATCATCTGAAATATCAAGCCGGATGAAAGTTTTCCCACCATTTTGATCAAACTCAAATTTGGGGAACAAGATTCAAAATTGAGTAAACTTTCATTTGACGGCTGTTCCAAGTCATTCCGATCGACTAACAACCAAAAGTTTAATAAGCGTAGAATAAGTGTAACGAGAATTGAGAAAAAAATGGGTGATCAGTCTTGATATCCGTAGTGATCTAATGATCACCCATGCGAGTTGAAGCCTAATATGTCCTAGAAAAAAATCTTACAATGTCGAGTTTTAACCCGAATTAGAATACCTCAAGTGCACGATAAGATACACTTGTAACACAATCAAACTCGAATCCACATATACTTATGCATTACTCACTCAGTTACAATCTAAAACTTTAATTTGTTTCTATTTTAAAGCTCTGTTTTTATTTCAAATGCTATCCTAAGATCTAAAAAAACACTTGATGTAAAATTTTTTTTTTTAATATAATTTAATATTTTATTCAAAAAAAGCAATGATGAAAAGGGGTTTTTGAAACAAAATGAAAGGTCCATATTTACCAATCTTTAACAATAATCGTTCAAAAATAAAAACAAAAGACAATAATGAAAGGGAAAATAAGGCAATAAGTAAGAAGAAATGTATATAGTCAAACTATAGATTGGTAAATATGGAAATCACTCGATCATGAGTAAGGAAATTGATTAGGAAAACCTAATAGCCAATTTATGATGTAAGAAATCAGACATGAAACGCATGCATAAGCAACAATAATCCAGTTTCATGAGATTAGTTACTTCATTAATTATCCAATTATACAACACTTCCATTTGAACATTAGATAATCAATTAGCAAAAATAATCAAGTCCAATAAAATCCACTAATCACTCTAGCATCCATTTTTAATGGTTACAAAGTATAATCCTCCAAGATTGATTCAATATTCATACACTCTTTACGCATAGAGTATCTGCATTAAATAGTCTAAATTTAAAAGCATATTTACAAATGCAATATCATAATAATAAAGGTTTTTTATCAGCCTTATCATCATGCATGAAGTAGAGCCTTAATTATAATTTATAAATATAGTAGAACATTTGTGGTACGTTGTCATTGTTAAACATAAACACAAGCTATTGGTTTTGTCAAGTCTATAAATCTTACTTTTGTGTATTGACTTTTTCCATTGCTGCGGTGAGATGACAATGAGAAATATTTGAATTAATGATTAAACGTACGTACCGCATGAAATATATTTCATGTTGGATTAAAACAAGAACAACAAAGTCAACGGAATTAATCGAATAAATATATTTTTTCCAAAAATCAACGGAGAATCAAGTATTCTTATAGGCTTTCTTTCTCTTTTTTTTTTGGCCATTTGATATTTAATTTGGTTTAAGGCTTTAGTCTTCAGTAAGAACAAGCAAACGTGTTGAAATTTATTTGGAGGCTTAAGCCCTGGTCAAATAAATAGTATTATTTCTGGCAAAATGACGCGTTGGCAAATGTCTTAAGTAAGAGAATATGTTATAATATCATGCATGAAACAGGGCCTTCATTATAAATGGTATTAAAGTATGGTACGTTGTAGTCGTTAAACATAAACACAAGCTAATGATTTTTTGTCAAGCCTATAAGACCATCTCCAATTTATTTCTAATATATATATAGGTTTTACTCTAATATATTTCTCTATTTTTTCTCTTAAAAGATTGATTTTATTTTAGAAATCAACCTATTTACTTTAACTTTTACAAAATTACATACAATTATGCTATTATTTAAATTAAAAATTTTTTATAAAAATACATTGCATCATTTAAAATTAATAAAACATAATACATTTTGTGATTTACCAGAGTATTAAGTAACTGTTCATCCTCCATCTACTTCGTTTGGATAATATTTTAACGATATTGGTGGATCCAGAAGTAATTTACGAGAGTATTAAGTAAATAGTCTTTGTTCTATTAAAAATAATTATTATGGAATGAATAAAAATAAAATATATAATTTATATATTTATAAGACTATAATTTCTCTTTTGCAAATATTAGTCGTAATTTTTTTGTGTGTATAAAAGTCTAAAATTTTATAATAGATATTTATACCAAAAAACTCTAAAATCAACTAAAAATATTCATTTTATTTATTTTAAACATAATTAAAACAAAAGTTATAAGTTAAAGGACCATTTTCAAATAAAAATTATATTTCTATTATAGACAAAAAAAATAGAAATCTTCTATATATAGAGGAAAATTAGATATCTCTGTTTTAAAGGTGAAAATAGAAGTAGATTAGAATAGATATTATTTTAAAATAGAGTATAAAAGCAAAAATGGAGATGGGTTACCACGGTAGTCTGATATTCCCTCTATAGCCTAGCTCTCATTATGTCATAGTGACTTGAGCGACTACTATTCTTTTTTTTTTTTTTTTTTTTTGTCATCTGTAATTAAATATTACTCAAAAGAGCCATTCTTGTGCAATGTTGTTTACCTAAGTGATATGAAGCGGTTCCGTACGAATTTTTCGTGCCAGATTATCC
>NW_003302448.1:32899-37312 GCF_000004255.2 Arabidopsis lyrata subsp. lyrata | reverse complement strand
TATCTATAAGCATGTTAACTTTTAAAGATGGGTCATTAATAGATCCATTACTTTTTGCTGGTCTCGGGAATTGAGCTGGAATCCACGGATCCTCCCAAACTGAGATGGAATTCCCAGATCCGACTCTTTTAATAAGTCCTTTATTTACCAGAGATCTAGCTGAGCATATACTCCGCCACCCATACGATGGGGAATATGACTTTATATTTTCCAAAGGATTGGATTTCCTATAATACCGCCCTTTAAAAACCCTCGCAAAGAGAGAATCCGGAACCGTGATCAACCGCCACAACTGTTTTGCAAGTAAGGCCGAAATAAAATCATCGACTTTATATTTTTGCAACTATTCTTTTTCTGAAATTATTTTCAGCTGATCTCATTGTATATATTTTTTTTACTTGAATAATTAATTACACATTAAAAAAAATGAAGATGGGTCGAAGATGTTCTAAGTTTTACTTTTTCTATTGCTGCAGTGAGATGATAATGATAAGTATGTAATTAATGATTAAAGACGGCATATAATATATTTTTTTGTTGGATTTCAATTTTGAGCAAAAAATTCAACAAATTCAAACAATATAAAAGTCAACAGAAAAAATTTATTTTTATTTATTTTTAAACTAAAAAAACATTTATTATTTATCTAAACTTTATTCAACTAACAATAATATAATATAAATCGTCAAAACTAATAAAATATAAATTTTACACTAAAAATTAAAGATATTATCTAATTTAAAATATATTTTTCTTTCAAAACATCAGAAATTAAAAAACAGAGGAAATTTTCTCTATAGGACTTTTGGTTTGTTTTGTTGCAATCTAGTACGAATACTAAGAACAAGCAAGTGTGTTGAAATTTAATTTTATGGAGACTCAGTCTTAAGTATCACCCAATCAACCGTTCGATGTCATGCGGATTACTTAAGTTAAAGAACTCGAAACTCTATTGAAAAGTTATAGAGCACATGAATCGGTTAAGTTCAGTATTTCGTATGCAAATGTGTAAGTGCGAGTGAAGTAAGATAAACTTGCAGAAAATAAAAGAGACAAATTAACGAAGTTCGGTTTTTCTTATTCTTCGGGACCAAGTCCAAATTTTGATTTCACTAGAACGAGAAAGCAAATACAACCTATTCGTAAACGCGTAAACCAAACACAACTCTCTTGATTCAGCGCTCCGTTCTATAACGTGAACTTGTAAGGATAATCTCTATTTTTAACTAAACTCCCATGAGCCTAAATTTAATCAGGATAACATAACCCTGAGCTAAACTCCCTCTGAACCTAGACTTCAGTCCTCCAAGTATCTGGAACAACCGTCACACCAACGATCCCAACAATGACACCAAAGCACTCCAACACGTCAACAGCACCAACACACAAATAAATTTGATTACACAAGCACCAACCGCAAAACTAAGTTGCAACACAATCTCCGAAAGCTCTCTCGAATTTGTTTTTATGCCTTAGCTCTCACGGTCCTCCAAAACGTGCACATCTCCTCCATATATAGCCAACATGATTTCCTAATCAAGATAGGAGAATGTTTCCAAATTCCATAAAAAAAAAAAGTAAATTTTCCTTTTACATTTTTTATTTTTCATATCAAACTCTACTTTTCATCAAGTATTCTAAAACTTTTCTTTAGTCCCTTTTTATCTATAAGAATAAATTATAAACCTATGTCCGTATTCTGCAGTAATAAATTAGGAGCGGTAGAAAAACTTTATCCGAAAAATCGAAAAGAATGCTCGTTTTAGTTTTGTTTTTCTTTTCAAAACACAAAAAAAAAAAATAAAAAAAAAATAAAAAGTTTGTGAAAAACAATGATCCTAAACTTCTACCTAAAAGCTATATGATCAATCGATGATTTGTTTCTTGACATTGATCAATATTTTAGAACATCAAAACGGCCGACTTTGCTATAGTCATATTATCTTGGGCTTAACAATAGTTGCCGACATTTTAGAATAATTTTCCGGTGTCACTAATAAAACGGACCAAACTCGGTTAAACAGCTCTAAAATTTGTAAACGATGTACTCCCTTCATTCTTTAATAAGTGATAAGTGATGTTTTAAGCTTCAAATTTTGTTATTAAATAGATGATGTTTTTAATTTTCAATGCAAAATTAATTATTTTTTATTGGTTTTAACGATTTAGATTTTATAGATTGTTTTTTCATTGATTGATTAGATAATAAATAATGTTTTAGTTTAGAGATAAACAAAAATTACATAATTTTTTAATCTATGTGCATTCTCCTAAAACAACACTTATAAAAGAATGGAAGGAATAATTGTCAGCCTTTTGCGGCTTGAGGCACGTTTCTTACGTTTGTAAACAGTATATCATACTAATATACTCAAACGAAACATCGTATGCCACTTGGAAAAAGTTTATATCAAAATAAATATCCTATGTTTTTGAAAGAATCATAATTTTCAATTAGTGGTAACTTCCACTGTATATTTCAATTTGGATGGTAGTACAATATTATTAACACAAAATTATTTACACGTTGAAAGTAACACCTTTTTTTTTATGTGCCCAGCCCTACCTACGTGTATAAAATTCAGTCTTATTCTAGATGTGAAAAATATAAAGAATTTTTTTTATTTAAATTGTTGAAAATTTGCTGTAGAAAAATATATATATTTTACTTTTCTATAAAATATTTTGAAGTAAATATGACCACTCTAAAAACATTAATATCAAAGATTTATTCTTTAAAGTTCTAGTTGCTTAAAATTTTAGTTAATGTAAATTTGTAAGAAATGTTCATATTAAATATATGTGTTGCTTCTATATAATCAACCTCCCCCACGTAGAAGATCTTTTAACTCATATTTAGAGGGGGAAAAAAACTACTTTTGGTCATTTCACAACCAAGGAATCATCAATGGTAGAACAATCTAATCTATCGAAAGCACAAAAGGTATCTCTTGTGATTTGATGCTCAAACTCTTTATATGGACAACAACAGCAACGATGAGGCTAAGCACACCGTTTATATCAGTTTCAACAAAAATGATTCATCAGTCTCCTCTTTCATCAGCTACCTCATTGCTGCTTTCAACCGACAAGGAATCATCTCTGCGTTCGTTGACGGTAAAAGCAGCCATGATGAAGCTGTCGAGAGGGAGATGGGACCTGAAGAATTCTCCAAATTAAGGGTGGTGGTGGTGGTTTTTTCCAAAAACTATGCACTTCATGTGTCATTCTTGGAAAAACAGATTCTCGAGTACTCATACCGTAACAACAACGACTTTGTGGTTGTTCCGGTGTTCTATGGAGTCAGTATTTCGTCCGTGAATCAACATATGGAGAGGTTTGGTGAAGAGTTTGACGCAATCCAAAGATCGAGGATTAAGTGGCGACCAGGCCATGAATATGATTGTAAACGAAGGTATAGGCTTTAATTAAAAAAAAAAAAAAAACGGAGGTACCTTACCTATAGGGATTACAAATAGGCCGAGGTTTTCTTCTACCAACTAATATCTCTTTTTCTAATCATAGACCTAGAATTACTTAATTAGTATATCGTTCTAAGAGAGATATTTTCCCCTTGAACACACAGAAACAAACCAAATATTATTTGTTCAAAATTTCAAAGTTCACATTTTTTTAATATAGAAAAAAATTAATATTTTAGGGAAATTCTTCTATTTGTAAAAGTCCGTTTATAAATATTTTTCTGCCTAGTTCCTCAATGTATTATTTTGTTAAACAAATCGATTACTTTTAAGTACGCTTTGAATTAAAATATTTAGATCAACTTTTGTGGATTTTTAATAATTAATTTTTTAAACACCAATACACCATGCATGGCCGTGGATTGGACGGTAAACTACATGGGAGGGTATTGCACACCTCGTCAGAATAGTTTAGGTTATATTCTTTACTTCTTCTTTTTTTATCGCAAGTATAATCTTTTTTTTTTTTTTGTCAAACTCGCAAGTATGCTATAGTCTATATAGTTTATTGAATCATACGATTTGTTTTAGGGACTATATTGTGAGAAAGGCTAAATAGATCGTCAACTTTCCCTTGCTTGGCATGCTCTCATCAGTCTTTTGGTTTTATTTCTTTGGTACAAATTTTTAAAATTGTCTTACTAAAACATATTCGGCCGCAGTATACCCAGTATATATAACCTTCTTATCAAAAAAAAAGAAAAGAAAGGCGGTTATATATATAACCCAACTGGCTATTAAAGAAGTTATAAATCCTAATACATATCTTGAAAGTTGAAATACAATCCGAATTCCATTGCAATGATATTTTTCTTATTTTAATGGCTATAAAAGAAGATCTTCAAGGGGAGAGCCTTGCTTAACAGCTTGATAAGTTCTGGATTAAAAATTCTATACACCTTTCTTTGAAAATTTAAATACATATTCCATT
>NW_003302448.1:0-8109 GCF_000004255.2 Arabidopsis lyrata subsp. lyrata | reverse complement strand
TGTCTGTTTGTCCCGTTGACGTGAACAATCCAGCAGCACCGGACGCTTAGAGCTTTTACCGAGCTCATGATATCAATCACTGTTACAATTCTGGTTTGATGTTTTTCTGATGGTTGTAGTAAATATTACTATCTTCTCTGTAAAAGATATATAATCTTCCACCTTTCCATTCGTTGGGGTCTCCGTCACTTTTCTTACAACCATTCTCTATCACCATCATCCTTCGTTTTTGTTATCCTTCTCTCCATAAAACGCCATCCATCACGATTTTTGGACGAAACCAGTGACCAAACAAAAGAATTTAAGTTATCAAAGCATATTTTGCTTCAGCAACCAATAAGTAGATCCCAATTGCCTTTCACGATTTCCATCTCTGTGTAGCTACCAAGAACTCAAGCTCAACACTAGCAGCATTATGTTATGACTTGAAAAATCTCTGAAAATTTTGGATAACTTATATACGAATGATGCATCTTAGCTACGTTTGTGTGTGTAATAAATCTGTCCCCTTAATGGTTTCGGTTAAATGAACTCAACTTCCAGAGTAACGCTAAAAAGGGCATGGAAGAAAACCGAAAAGGGAAAGTTTGGGCACAGTAAATGAAATACACAAGTTTGAGCACAAGACAAGGGAAGAGAGAGAGGCCGCACAGAGAAGAGAACCCAGATGAAAGCAACCCGCGAAGCCAAAGAGAAGGATAAGTTCGTTGAAGTTCACTTGTGGTGCAATACCAAGAGGAGTTCACTTTGGGAAGAAATCAGTACCGCAACTTCATCATTCTCTGAAGATCTATAGATCGGATTAGGAGCATACAGGGTTGTTTACAAATGCAATCTGCATCATACAATCGCCCTTGTCAAAGTTTTGCTTTTCGCTGAAAGTAATCTTTCCAAGCAATTCGATCGTACACAGCCCAAAAGTGTTTCTTTGTTTGAAAGTTTTCTTCTTTCTTTTTTCTGCTAGAGTCTTGGCCCAGAATCTTTCTGGCTTCACTCAGAAGAATGCTGAGACTTTCTGTGAAGCATGTGAGCGTTTCAGAGGATATCAGAATCAATGTCCTCATCACGGTTTCTCCAAAGCCTCACTCCTGAGCACTCTCTACAGAGGAGTTCTCCCTAAGATCCGGATGCTCCTGGATACAGCATCCAACGGGAATTTCCTGAACAAGGAAGTTGAAGAAGGATGGGAGCTGGTAGAGAATTTAGCTCAGTCTGATGGAAACTACAATGAAGATTATGACAGACAATAGCTGATTTACTAGGCCGCCACTACTTCCAAAACTGTTACATCGAAGGAGCTATCGATTTCATATGGGGACGAGGCCAATCTATATACCAAGTAATTTCATATAACTCTCATATAATGGCTAAGTATAGAGATGTTAAAAATTAGTAAAGATAAGTTTGTGTGTGGATGCAGAACTGCATTATATACGTTAAAAGAGTGACAAGAAATGGAATGGTGTGAAGAGAGAACAAATGTTAACAGGATTCATAACCGCGAAAGGGAGAGAAAGCGAAGAAGACACAAGTGGATTCGTGTTCAAGAATTGTGAGATTAAAGGAAGTGGTAAAGCATTCTTGGGAAGAGTTGTTTTCTATGAAACCAACATGTCAAGTGTTATTGTACATCCAGGATGGGATGCTTGGAAATATAAAGGCCAAGAGTACGTAACGTTTCTTCTCTTTAATTTATTTATAATATATGCAATTTGTCATATATTTGGTTATACATATTTTAACGATAGTTTTGAATTACATAAATCAGGCATAATTTTACATATGCGGACAGTGGCGGATCTAGAATCAATTTCTAATGGGGTCAATATGTTATACGAAGAGAAAATAAAGGATTTAAACATATTTTAATGGGGTCAATATAAAGAATTTTAAGCATATTCTCTAATTTAATCTTAATTTTCAATAGCAAATCAGTTAAAATTAAGAAGTTGTTGGGGTCAAGTGACCCCACTACCAATAACGTAGCTCCGCCACTGTATGCGGAGGTAAGTGACAAACTAAATTTCTTATGAACTTCAATCTAAAGATTTTTTACAAAACTCCAAGGATAACTTCTATTTTTAAAAGTTTTTTTTAATTTCACTCATCAATTTAAATTCTAGTGCTAAATTTCATACTAATGGTTTCATCTTTAGTTACAGGAATTAATTAAAAAAAAATTATTTCTTTTTTATATCTATTTCACTCCATAAAAGTATGAGCGTGCTATGTTTCATTTTAATGATTTTATTAAAAATATATTTAATTTTTGTGAAACATATGATTTTATTTTTTTAATCTTAAAGGCCAATATTTTTTAATGAAGCTTTTTGTTTACAAGAAACACTTAAACCTCAAATTTTAAATAAAAGAAACATTATAACGATCTTTATATAATTATCTAATGGATCAGAAAAAGCTAAATATAATGATACATATATTAAAAATGAATTACAAAAATTTATTTAAGATAATAAAGAGGTAATAAAAAATTATTTGATATATGTGCTACAATAGTTTATTTATTAAATATTTCATAATTAAAAAACAAATACATGGATATGTTAGAAAATAATTAAACATCTAAAGTAGAAATTGGAGATGGATCTTCTTAACATTATTTTCCTTGTTGTACGATGATTAGAATTGATATTCTTAATTCTCCATCACCAATAAACCTGAAAGTTTTGTTATAATCATCAAAACTTTTATTTTGCTTCTGAAAATTAAAAAAAATATATTATATGACATACTTTCTAAAATAAATTTAGAATCAAATTTTTACAATGATGGTTTCTTTGATATTAACCCATATAGCAATATAAAAAATAGATACATGGATATAGTGGAAAAATATGAGAAAATGACTACTTATAAGATAATAATCTAAAATAGACAATAGATATGAATCTTTAATAAATCAAAAAATAATGTAATATATATATCATATAGTCTCTAAAAATAAAATTTAGAACTATGCTTTTACAATGATTTTAAATTTGATTTTCTTAAACCCATACAACAATAACAACCAATCACCCAAAAAGAAAACTTAAAAAAAAAATTAAGATTCGAGATATAGTAGATGAGGATGAGAGAATGAGTGAATGAGAGAAGGGTGAGAAGTGATGGGAGATACAATTTAAAAAATAAATTATGGGAGTTACAATTTAGTTTATTGTGTGTTGAATAAAATTGAATGAAGAAATATAGTTAATGCTTAGTTTTTATGACTTCAATTTTATATAAAGTGTGAGTTAAATATATTTAATTAAATGTGTTATTTATTTCTAGCTTAATCAAAAATAGTTATTTTGTAAGTTTTATTGTCAAGTGGACCAATAAGGTGAGAGTGAAATCCTTCTTTTATATGTATAATTTTAATTGATTAATTAATTACATATTAAAAAAAAATAGAGATGGGTGGAAGATGCTTTAAATTTTACTTTTGTGTATTGACTTTTTCAATTGATGCAGTGAGATGATAATGATAAGTATGGAATTAATGATTCAAGACGGCATACAATATATTTTATGTTGGATTTCAATTTTGGGCAAAAAAGTCAACAAATTCAAACAAAATGAAAGTCAAAAGAATAAATCAAGTATTTTCTCTGTTTTTAATTTTTAATATTTAAACATTTTGTATACAAATTAAGAAATTATTTAATTTTTATTTATTTCTAAACTAAAACATCATTTATTATTTTATCAAAATATTATTCAACTAACAATAACACAATATAAATCGTCAAAACTAATAATAAAAATATTAATTTTACACTAAAATTAAAAATATTATCTAATTTAAAATATATTTTTCTCTTAAAACATTAGATATTAAAAAACAGAGGAAATTTTCTCTATAGGATTTTTGGTTTGTTTTGTTGGAATTTAGGATGAATATTAAGAACAAGCAAGCGTGTTGAAATTTAATTTTTTGGAGACTGAGTCTTACGTATCACCCAATCAACAGTTCGATATCATATAGATTACTTAAGTTAAAGAACATGAATTGGTTAAGTTCGGTATTTCGTATACAAATGTGTAAGTGTGGATGAGGTAAGATAAACTTACAAAAAATAAAACTGACAAGAGCTTCGTTAACGAGGTTGGGTTTTTTCTATTCTTCGGGACCAAGTCCAGATTTTAATTTGACCAGAACAAGAAAGCAAATACAACATATTCTTAAACGCGTAAACCAAACAAAACCCTCTTGATTCACCGTTCTGTTCTATAACGTGAACTCTTAAGGATAATCTCTACCCTTAACTAAACTCCAATGAGCCTAGATTTAATCAGGATAACATAACCCTGGGCTAAACTCCCTCTGAACCTAGACTTCAATTCTCCAAGTATCTGGAACAACCGTCATACCAACGATCCCAACGATGACACCAAAGCACTCCAACACGTCGACAACACCAACACACAAATAAGTTTGATCACACAAACACCAAACCGCAAAATTAAGTTGCAACACAATCTCAGAAAGCTCTCTCGGAATTTTATTTATGTCTAAGTCTCACGATCCTCCAAAACGTGCACAGCTCCCCCATATATAGCCAACATGATTTCCTAATCAAGATAGGAGAAGGTTTCCAAATTCTATAAGCAAAAGTAAAATTTCCTTTGACACTTTTCATTTTTCTTATCAAACTCCACTTTCATTAAATCTTCCAAAACTCTTATTTAGTCCCTTTCCCTTTCTGGTCCATCCAAAACGTGCTCTAATCTTGTCTGCACAAAACTTTTAGAAACCAACACTCACACAAAAACTATAGCAATCATGTATCACTTCCTATGTCATACAACAACTCCATCAGACATAGCAACTACATCTTCAAAATTTACTTCACCAAATTCTTTAATTAGATCGCTTTGGTAACTCTTAAGGTCTACGGTACGGAAAATGGCTCATTGGTTATAAACTTAAATGATTTTCTACGGGCCTAACGATGCAACGTGATGTTATTGATCGAGATAGATATGAAGGTTTATAATGCTTTTCAAATGTGAAAAGACTTACCAGGAATTCTACTTATGTCAGTTTTCCTTTGATTTGTTGTCTATCTATCAAGTTTGTTTTGATTTTAGTTTGTTGGAACCACTTCCAAAATCATTTGTTGTAAGTTTTATGTGAATTATTGTTGTAAGGTCTGGTTTTATTCAATGAAATATTGTTTGACAAAGAAAAAAAATCATTTGGTGAGTTTCCAAACGTTTTTCTAGTAGGAAGAGGACTCTGGTAATAATATTTTCAAATGACAGAATCAGCGAAAATAAAGAATGATAATAAGAAGGAAACAGTAATAACTCATTAATTAAATAGAATTAACTAAGCAATTGAGGAATGACAATTATTTTTATTCCTACTAGATGAATATCCGCTTTACGAACGGACTTTCACTTTATTTATTTTTTAAATTGATGTAGAATATTTTTGTTGATCACTATTGTATTTACTAGGACTCAGGACCCTCGCGATGTCGCGGGGGAATATATTTCAAAAATCCTTTAAAAAAATATCAAACGAAAAAATCATAATGAATTGTAATAATTTTGAATTTTTTTAATAACAAATCAATATATATTTTACAAAAATTATGATAAAGAAAATCACAAGCATTTATTAAGTATATTAATATTAGAAAAACAATAATTTGTAACTCAAAAACTATTCCCAAGTGCAAAAAGCATAAACTAATAAACCAAATATTACAATGGTTTGATAAATAAGCCAAAACGTTCAACGTCAAATAAAGCAAATGCTATTGTGTTAAATTAAACGATAACAACAATTCATTTAAATATATTTTAGTATTTAAATATTTTTTAAAAATATGACGAACTTATCCGAGAAACGCAACCGTAGATATCAAATATTCCAAAAACTGCAACGGTTCGTCAATTATACCAAATATTGCAATAGTTCATCAAATATACTAAAGATAACAATGGTTCGTAACACAAAACCAAAAGTTGCAATAATTCGTTAAATGTTAAAACAATTCAATTAAATAGTTACAATCTCATTTAAATACATTTTAGTAATTAAAAATTAAGAATTAAAATAATAATTTATGAAAAGTTTCACCGAGAGACGCGGCGGTAGATAATTAAATGTTATTGCTATTTATAAAATAAACCAAAATTTTCAATTGTTCGTGAAATAAACTAAATATATAAACCAAAGGTTGCAATTGTTCGTAAAATAAACTTAATATTGCAATGATTCGAATAAGCGGTTTCAACTGTTTATGAAGAGTTACAATAAAAAACGCAACCGTAGAAAACATTCAGAATGCAATTTATATAAAAAAAAAAACATAACCGTAAAATATATATTTTATTTAATTAAAACATTAACGAAAAATTGCGATAAAAAGACGCAACCGTTCAGATGTGCAAATGGTATTTATTAGATTGCTATTATATATAGATTAGTGTTATAAATATTCACATTCTATACGTTGTGTTTACTCTTTTATGATTTTTTTTTATCTATAAAAATAAATTATAAACCTATGTCCGCACTCTACAGTAATAATTAGGAGCGGTAGAAAAACTTTATCCGAAAAATCGAAAAGAATCGTAATTATGTCTCGTTTTGTTTTTGGTTTTGTTTCTCTTTTCAAAAAAAAAGAAAAGGTTTGTGAAAAACGTAATGACTAAACTTCTACCTAAAAGCTATATGATCAATCGATGATTTGTTTTTTGACATTGATCAATATTTTAGAACATCAAAACGGTCGACTTTGGTATAGTTATATTATCTTGGGCTTATCAATTACATTTTAGAATATTTCTCCGGTGTTACTAATAAAACGGACCAATCTCGGTTAAACAGCTCTAAAATTTGTAAACGATGTAATTGTCAGCCTTTTGCGGCTTGAGGCACGTTTCTTACGTTTGAAAACAGTATATCACACTAATATACTCAAACGAAACATCGTATGCCACTTGGAAAAAGTTTCTATCAAATAAATATCCGATCATTACTTTTCATTTTTTTTGTAACATTTTTTTTATGTGCCCAGCCCTACCTACGTGTAAAAAATATTTACATGTTGATCGGTAACATTTCTTTTTTATATACCTACGTGTATAAAATTAGTCTTTAAAGTTCTAGTTGCTTAAAATTTTAGTTAATGTAAATTTGTAAGAAATGTTAAAATTAAATATATGTTTTGCTTCTATATAATCAACCTCCCCCAAGTAGAAGATCTTTTAACTCATATTTAGAGGGAAAAAACTACTTTTGGTCATTTCACAACAAAGGAATCAATGGTAGAACAATCTAAAATATCGGAAGCACAAAAGGTATCTCTTGTCATTTGATGCTCAAACTCTTTGTATGGACAACAACAACAACAACCACAACAGCAACGATGAGGTTAAGCACACCGTTTATATCAGTTTCAACAAAAAATGATTCATCAGTCTCCTCTTTCATCAGCTACCTCATCGCTGCTTTCAACCAACAAGGAATCATCTCTGCGTTCGTTGACGGTAAAAGCAGCCATGATGAAGCTGTCGAGAGGGAGATGGGACCTGAAGAATTCTCCAAATTAAGGGTGGTGGTGGTGGTTTTTTCCAAAAACTATGCACTTCATGTGTCATTCTTGGAAAAACAGATTCTCGAGTACTCATACCGTAACAACAACGACTTTGTGGTTGTTCCGGTGTTCTATGGAGTCAGTGTATCGTCCGTGAAGCAACATATGGAGAGGTTTGTTGAAGAGTTTGACGCAGTCCAAAGATCGATGATTAAGTGGCGACCAGGCCATGAATATGATTGTAAACGAAGGTATAGGCTTTGTAAAAAAAAAAAAAAAACGGAGGTACCTATAGGGATTACAAATAGGCCGAGGTTTTCTTCTACCAATTAATATCTCTTTTTCTAGTCATATTACTTAATTAGTATATACAAGTTCTAAGAGAGATATTTTCCCCTTGAACACATAGAAACAAACCAAATATTATTTGTTCAAAATTTTAAAGTTCACTTTTTTTTTTAATATAGAAAAAAATTAATATTTTAGGGAAATTCTTCTATTTTAAAATCGTTTATAAATATTTTCTGCCTAGTTCTAAATGTATGATCGA
>NW_003302449.1:0-17394 GCF_000004255.2 Arabidopsis lyrata subsp. lyrata | reverse complement strand
ATCAGATTTCAATATGGAGGCAGATGAGAAAGAGAGGGATTTAGACAATAAGAAGCCATTTTCTCTGGCTCGTAGTCGCAGGCGAGTGACGAAGAACATAACTTTGGTAGCGATCTCTGTATCTCTCTTTCAAACCGTTTTTATATGGCATTCATTTATAGCTTGTTTGGGCCTAATCCGATTTCATTGGGCCCAAAAGTCTGATTAATATAAGCCCAGCATTCTTTTTAAATGATCATATAATAATTTATTTATTTTGTATTTGAGTTAAGTTTCACTCACTGTGATTATTTTTTCCCCAAAATCAATACATAATCTTTCATTTAATCTTGTGAATTTACCTAATAGATAGAATATAAGTGTGAAAAGAAAAATATCAAGCTTGAAAATATCTCTGTTAAAAAGAAACGTAATGATTCAGAGTGCGTGCGAATTCACGTATCCTTTGTAACTACAAAAACTATGAGATTTTAAACTTTTACAGAAAGAAAGAAAAAACCTATGAGATTTCATAAAAAAAATTCTTGAATTTTTCTAAAAACTCATATTTATTAAGTTTGAAAGATATATCACCAAATAAAAATTAATATCATCACTTTGTTCATGTGTGTCACTAATATAATAGCTACCACCTTGAATCCCATAGCTACATCTCAAGCAAATAAGGGGAGATATATAGTTTGATCACACAAACATGAGAACAAATAGAAAGCAAATTCGATCATTTTGGTACATCTCTTCCAAACTCAGGGATTAATATTTGTTTGCAAATTTTCCAAAAAAAAAGGAGAAAAAAAAACAAAAGGATTGATTAGGGCTTGGGAAAAGACAAAAAGGGGGATTTAAGATCCCAAAGAGAAGAAAGAAGGAAAAGGGTTTTATGGAAAAGTAAGTTTGAGCTAGAGAGACAAAAGGAGATGAGGTTAAGAGTGTAAAGGAGACAAAGCTATGGGGCAGTTGAGAACAAGAATAATAGTGAAAGCCACAACACACACACACATACATATTTATTTAGGGATCCCATTTATCGATCTCATATTTCGTTAAAAAAAAAAAACATAGCAATCTAATATAGGATTTTACAAAAAAAAAAGAGGGAAAAAAAAGAATGAAAGAAAACGAGTGATGGGGAGAGATGGGAGAATGTCACGTCGTTATAAGCTCCTTCGCATCTCCCCATATCATTCATGTCATATCCCCCCAGAATTCCACGCCCCTCCGATCCTCTCTCCTCTTTACTAGTCAACCTCATCTTCCTACCTCCTATTCTTTTATTGTACATTTATACTATCTAGCCTTGTTTGAAAAATCGCTAGGCGTTAGTCGGGCGCTCGGCATGGGCCTAGCGATTAATCGGAAAATCGGATTAAAATCGGGGATTAATCGGGGATTAGTTTTAGGGTTATTTTAATATTTTTAAAATATATTAATCCAATATTGTAAAAATTTATGATTTTTATTACAAATTTATGATTTTTATTAAAATTTGAACACAAGTTATTGTAAAACATCACAAACTCTCCATTCAAATGATTGAATAACAAAAATAAAAAGTTTTTTTATACTTGCAATCTAAAAAATAATCGGGGTATATAAGATTAGGCGGAAAGTAATCGGATTAGGCGGAGAATAATCGGGTTACTGATTTTTTAGGGGATTAGTCATTAATCGAGGCGGATAGGGTGGGCCTAGCGATTAAGCGGGGAGTAATCGGGGCTAGGCGGGGATTTTTAGAACAGGGCTATCTAGTGATAGCCATTAATTTATGAAACTAAAATTGTAGGTATCATTCCTTAGCTTAGTGAAATTACATATATAGCTGATCACTGCATTTATTGAATTCGCTACACAAAAGTGATTTATCAATAACCATCACCGTAGTTTGTTACTTGGCCACGGTAGATATATAGTTTTATCGTGTGCTTTAGGTAGGGGGATCTAATTCTGTGAAGTATAGATTTGGTCGGGACGAAAGTTTGTAATTTCTTGGAATCTACTTTTTATGTGTATAGCTAGTAGTTAAATACTTTCATCATCCGCAGGCTAACCACGTTTTGAATAGCATTTTAATGGTACACATTGTACATGCATGAAAGCTTTTTATCATGCAAGTAAAGATACATCCGACTTATTAAAGCCTATGAATGTACAAGTTACATTAATCGTATTGTGCAAACAAACAAATCGTAGCTTCCTACAAATGTATGTGAAATGATAAAATTCCTTCTTGGGGAAAGTATATAGGTCTGTCGTTTACTAATGAAGGACTAAAAAATGTTATATTTCTTTGACATGAAAACATATCGTCTGTGATTTTGCAGCCCAGTGGAGAATTTTTAAAATAATCGAAATAAAATCAAGTATATATTTCTATTCGTATGTGTGAAATGTTAATTATTTGTATTTTTAAAAAAAAATATATATATATATATATATGTTATTAGACTGTCTATATCTCTCTCTATAAATATATACACACAAAACCACCCCATTAGCATGCTCCCATTCTCACATTCACATTACAAAGATATCTAAACTTTATCACTCTCTCCAAACCCATAAGCCAAAATAGCCAAAACCACTTTCTACCATTTGTCTATTTCTCCTTCAACCCTATCATTCACATCTCCTCAATTTCGATAAAACAAACAAAACCCTAATATTTACTTGCTATCGCTGTCTCTCTCTCCCTTCTCCTCTATAAACATACATATAAATTAAGTACACCAAAATGTGGACGATGGGTTACAACGAAGGGGGCGGAGATTCCTTCAACGGAGGAAGAAAGCTTCGTCCTCTCATCCCACGCCTCTCATCTTGTCCCACCGCCGCCGTAAACACCAACTCCGACCACCGCTTTAATATGGGTATCTCGTTCTCTCTCTCTCTCTCTCTCTCTCTCTCTCTCGTTGTTTTTGGTGAAATTTTCCAGTCTCTCTTTCTCTTGTGTCGAATGCTCATTTCTTTGTTATTATGATTTTCACAGCAGTGGTGACGATGACGGCGGAGCAGAACAAGAGGGAGCTGATGATGCTAAACTCAGAACCTCAACATCCACCGGTAATGGTGAGCTCACGGTGGAATCCGACGCCAGATCAGTTAAGGGTTCTTGAAGAGCTTTACCGACAAGGAACTAGAACTCCTTCTGCCGACCACATCCAACAAATCACGGCACAACTACGACGGTACGGGAAGATAGAAGGCAAAAACGTTTTCTATTGGTTCCAAAACCACAAAGCCCGAGAACGCCAGAAACGACGACGACAGATGGAAGCTGGTCATGAAGAATCGGTCTTTTCAACAACAAGTCTTGTCTCAAACCACGGATTCGACAAGAAAGATCCGTCAGGTGAGAGACCATAGAAACAGAACTTGGGGCCTTTCTAAAAATTAAAGTCTTTTTTGTATTATAATTTTTTTAGGTTGATTACATTTCTAAATTGACATTTTGAAAATTATATATGAATTTTACAGGTTACAAGGTTGAACAGTCCAAGAACTGGATATGTTCGATCGGATGCGACACACAACCAGAGGTATATACATATCTATCTATACATATATTATTATTTTTTGTGAAAAATCTACATATGCATATGTTTGTTTATAACTATTAATAAATTTGATGATATGTATTATGTGTTCTACTGTACTTGATGGCCTCATGAAAGGGAGTGTAATTAAGGGTTGAGGGATTACATAATTAGCATATGATTACAAATAGAATCTCTTAAGAATAAGTGAATTCTTTTTTGGAAGTTTGGGTAAGTTTGCAAGAAAAACAACAAAGGCAGAGAGATGAGGCGGTGGAAAAGACCAAAAAGTTATTTATCGGGAAACTCAAAATAAGTAGTATATTTTTGTAGCATATGCAAAAATAAGTATATTCTTAGCATATAATTATGGTTTTAATTATTTGAATATACTCCATATTTTAAAAGATTAATGGATTCATCCAAAAAGCTGCAGAGACTTTCCTTTCTGTCGGGACAGCTGCTACGTACGATCGATCCTTTAGCTGTGTCATCTTTTGTTTTTGCTGAATTTCCATAAATTTATGTGCTTTTTCACTCCAACACATGCTTGAAAAGACCGTTTTGACCCTGGTCTTTAACGGTCTCATTCTCCTTTACTCCTGTCCCTATCTGGAATTTGTTTTAAGCATAAAGTTTGTCGCTTTACCAAGATTTTGACTTATTTTGTTACCAATTTTTACATTTTCCAATGCTAATAATTGACTAATTTCAAAAAATCTTGAATGGTTTTTTGCATAATTAGAAACCTTCCCATGATCATCATCTGGAGGAGCCAGCGAACATACGGGTCGAGCGCAATGGTCGTTGTGGAGGAGACGAGAGACGAAGCGTTTTAGGGATAAACGCCACGTGGCAGATGATGCAGTTGCCACCTGGTTTCTACCCTTCTCCACATCATCATCATCAACGTAACCTCATTCTCAATTCAACTACTGTTTCCTCCAACATGTCCAATAGCAACATTACTGTTTCTGCTGCTAAAGATACGGTCACGATTTCACCTGTATTTCTACGTACCAGAGAAGCAGCGAACACAGAGACTAGTCGTCGAAATTGTGATGATAATAAAGATCAAGAACGAGATTGCTCTAACGGTGAACCGGATCATCAAGAACAGACACTTGAGCTGTTTCCACTGAGAAAAGAAGGGTTTTGTAGCGATGGTGAGAAAGAGAAGGAGATCAATAGTATTCACTGTTTCTATGAGTTTCTGCCTATGAAGAACTAAACATAATTGAATTCTTTCAAGAGAAACACCCTTTTGTGTTATTAGATGATTAGTTTAATTATTCACCCAAGTTAGAAAGAGTGAAAAGGGGTTAATTAGGGTTTTGTCTAGGAGTAAGGGCAGGCGTGTCTTTATGGTGTTGATGTTAACATTTCATAAGGGTTTGCCTTAAAATGCACTTTGGACCACTTTCTTTAATTGTTAAAAATGAACCAAACAAATTTTTAAAGAAAAGAAAATAGAAAGACATGTGATTTTCCCATTAGTTTTTCATTTGTGTGGATGTGGTGAATTAGGGTTTGGATCATGAAACTTGCTTGATTTGGTTGGTGAATGAGGCTATTTGGGTTCTTTGGTGATGAGATATTCTCGTTATTACTCTACATCATCTTTTAATTTCATGCGTTATTCCTAAAAATATCTACACACACATGATCTATGTAGGTGTGTGTATATATGTATGCATGTGTCAATGTGGGGATCTGTTTCTATGAGTTATAAATGCGCGAGAGACAAAAAGAATTGGGTTGATGTTGAAATGACAAAGAGAGTGGGAAAATTGTATTGGTTTGGGACTTGTTTTGTTTTCTTTTCACTAGCATACCAACAATATGCCTTTACATTTGCTATTTATATATACATTGTCTTCCTATATATATATATATTTATCTTCCTCATATTTAACGTCCTCTCATCATGTGTACGTACTCATACAGAACATTTCCAGTATGAATGTATGATCAAAAGAATTATTAAGTTCGTTGATAAAGTTATGACCAAAACAAAAATTATTTAGGAAAAAAAAGCTCTTCGATAAACCAACATTTTTAGTTTGTATTTGCATTTACATAAATTTGTGCATAACATTGTTAACTAATTTTTTTGTCAACACTCAACATTTTTAACTAAATTTTTATTGACAACATTTTAAACTAAATTTAAGCTTCACTTTTGATTAACGAATGAGAATTTAAAGAAAGCTAGCCAAGCCACCATAAATTTTAAATGGGGAAAATGACAAAATATGAGAGTGGGAGCGTGAGAAAAGGAAAGAAGAGTGACTTTTAGAGTAGAGAAGAGACAAGACAAAGGAAAAGAAAAATAACTGAATAGGTTATTCATAGAAGAAGCCCCGACACTTTCCTTTCTTTTCCCAAAGATTCATTCATTCTTTTATGTCTCTTTGTACGATTCAATGAGACCTTTTTCTTTATTAATAGTTTTAGTAGAAAGATCGTGGGTAATTTTATTTGTTTGTACTGCTTATTTTGATGCATTATCATTCCCTATGATCCTCTTCTTTGTATATTTGCTTTATTTCTTTTCCATGATGATTGTGTGTTTGTGATTCTTCCGAGCATGGAAGTAAGCAAAAACACCACTTTAACCAATTTTATACGAAAAAAGTAAAAAGCAAGAAGAGAAAATATTAATGGGTAAGCGTACAGTCAACAGATTACCACACGAACGATCCTATGAACGGAGTATAAACAATAGATATTGTTGTTAGGAAATAAAGAAACATGAATTGTAACGAAGATTAATGGTAAAGTGTAATCGTACGGTATAATCTTTTGGTCATTTCCATGGATCATAAAAAAATCTTTGTCTGCTCCTTTGATACATTGTCGTATCATCAATGACGTGTATCTACTATACGCATATAAGATTTGATTACTACGAATAAGAATTCATATATCATCACTTGACGATCAGGGAAATTGTGATGTTATGGCAAACGTGGAATCTTAATTAATCACAATAAAATATATAGTAGCTAGAGGATAATATGATTTGAATAATTTTGCAAGAATAAGATGATGGGTAATTTAAAAATCAAAAAGTTTCCCTCTTTTGGGCTTAAGACTCTCTTTTCCATCTAGTGTCTTTGATTAGTGTGGAATAGAGCTTTGACTGGATTAAAACATTATCCCTTTAGTTGACTCTATCCTGTTTATGAGCTTTTAGCTCCTTTCCTTCCACTTTCGTTAAAAGTTGAGCTAGGGTTCTTCTTCTTTTGGCTTGATCTTGAAAGGATCTCTGGTTTCTTGCGATTTTCGTACGGTGAAAGAGTTTCTAAAAGCGGTGGCTTTCAGATCTGCTGGGTTTCGTTGAATTGTTTGCTAATTTGGAGGTTTCGTGAACTGAGTTATGTCGTCGGCAATGGACTGAGCGATGATGGCCATGTCTCTTGAGGAGGAAGATATCCCTCTCGATATGCCGGATCTTCCTGAGTACTCATCAAGTAAAGAGAATGAGCTTAGTTTGGTTGGAAGATTGTTAAACCCGGAATGTCAATCAATGAAGAATTTAATCAGAAACATGCCTCGAAAATGGCAAAAGGTTGGTAGAGTGCGTGGTGTGGCTCTCTCAAAAGAGCGTTTTCAATTCTTCTTCAACTCTGCTTTTGATTTGGAGGAAGTGCTCGAGAAAGGTCTCCACACATTTGACGAATGGACTGTGGTGGTGGATAGATGGTTTGAAGTTCCTCCTGATAATTATCTTCAATTCACGCCTCTGTGGATCCAAATTTGGAATCTTCCCATTAACTATTACACGCATAAAGCTATCACTTTGTTGGGGGATCAGATTGGGCAAGTGAAGGAGGTTGTGTTTGATAAAGATAAACCACAAATTGAAGAATTTGTTAGGGTAAAGGTCCTCTTCGATGTTTCAAGACCTCTAAGACGATCAAAAGTGGTGAATCTACCAAAGGGTGGTACTGCGACGGTTTTCTTTGAGTATGAGAGAGTACAAAAAAGATGCTATGAATGCCAGAGAATGACACATGAGAAAGATGTATGCCCTTTTCTCATTAAGAAGAGACAAGATGCTACGAGTGTTAGACATGATGGAGGGTCGGGTGAAAGTGTTAAAAAAGCTCCTTTCCTTAAGGAGTCTGACCCACTTTTTGGAGTTTTGGGAGAGGAACAGGTGGGTATAGATCCAAGCACTGGTCGTCCGCGTATTGCTCCTATTGTGTTAGAGGGTATGAGACAGTATCTACGAGTCTCAAGTGAAGAAGAGAAGCTCCTGAGAATTGATAAGGTAAAGCAGTCTGTGGGAGAGGTGGAGAAAGATCCCTTAGCCCATAAGTCTATTTTAAGGTTAGAGCCTATGCCCATTTTCCATTCTGATGTTGGCAAAGGAAAGGGACATGTTTTTAACTATGAGACTGCTTTATCCTCTGAGACTGGTTCTGGACCTGCAGCCTTATTTTCTCCAAGCCAGATTTCACAAGACTTGGAGATGGCAGCCTTGGAAATTAATGATAGGAGTTGGTTATCTGAACCAAGGTGGCCTGTGGGTATGGATGGTTCTCCTTCTTTTCTAGCCTTAGCGCAACCTTTTCAAAACAGTCCAACGGTGTTTGGTTCTAGCCTTTATGAGGCTGGTTCTTCCGGGACTGGGGTGAAAACAGGTAAGGCCAGAAAAAGACCTTCAAAAAATAATAGAAAGCCCAAGCCGGTGGATCCAAATTTATCGCCGGGGAGCGTAGTCATTACTGGAGGTGTTGAGAAGGGTTTGATTTCAAAAAGGAAAGCAGTTTATGGGGGAAAAAGCACTGCAAAAAGTTCAAAGCTTAATCCTCAAGAGGTGATCCCAAAGGGGGGATTGCCTAAATCCCAATGAGCCTTCTCAGTTGGAATTGCCAAGGATTGGGACGGTCTCATGATTTGGCAATTCCCCGTCTCAAGGAGATACGTAAAAAATATTTCCCTGAGATAGTGTTTTTGATGGAGACTATGCATGGTAGAGATGTTCTGGTGGATTTGCAAGTGTGGATGGGTTATGATAGAGTGTTGACAATGGAGCCTATTGGGAAGTGTGGTGGGCTAGCTGTTTTCTGCAAAAATAATGTTCAGGTTGATGTGATTTCCATGGATAAGAATCTGATTGATATTCAGGTGCAGTTTGGTGACAAAAATTTCTATTTGTCATGTGTTTATGGGGATCCAGATGAAGCTAAAAGGAAGTATGTTTGGGAAAAACTTATGAGGATTGGAATAAGCAGAAAAGATAGATGGTGTATGTTGGGGGATTTCAACGCCATTTTACACAATGGAGAGAAGAACGGAGGTCCTAGAAGGTGTGACTCTTTTTTCAAACCTTTTGCTGAGATGATTTCTGTGTGTGATATGGAGGAAATGGCCAGTCAAGGCAACAGATTTACATGGGCAGGAAGGAGAGGTGATCACTGGATACAATGTAGGCTTGATCGTGCATTTGGTAACAAGGAGTGGATAGCTCAATTCCCAGCCTCAAATCAAGTGTTTTTGGATTTGAGAGGATCAGATCACAGACCGGTCTTGGTGAATTTGATGTCCTCTCCTCAGACGTATAGAGGTCAATTTCGGTTTGATAAGAGGTTTTTGTTTAAACCGGGGGTTAAAAAAGCAATCCTGTGGGCTTGGAATTCTAGAAATGCAAACCAGGGTTTCAATGTGTCTGAAAGATTAAAGGCTTGTAGGAAAGCGTTGAGTTCTTGGAAGAGAAACAACAATATGAACTCTCAGGAAAAGATTCACAAGTGTGAAGATGCCCTGGAAAAATCTCAATCTGAAGTATGGCCTAATCGTCAAGTTGTTTTCACGCTTAAGAAAGAGTTGGCTTTTGCATATAGGGAAGAAGAGTTGTATTGGCATCAGAAATCGAGACAAAAATGGATGAGAAGTGGAAATAGAAATTCTAATTTCTTCCATGCTACAGTCAAAGACAACAGATCAAGAAAGAGGATTGATAAACTTCTTGATGTCAATGGCGTTTTGCAAAGCTCTGAGGCAGCAAAGGGTGAGGTCGCAGCCTCTTACTTTCTTAACCTTTTTCAATCTTCCAATCCGGTTTCCTTTGAGCAGAGATTCTCGGGTTTCATTCCAAAAGTGACAGATGAGATGAATAGAGGTTTAATTGAAAAAGTGTCTGCAGAGGAGATAAAAGAAGCTGTTTTCTCTATAAAGGCCTCTAGTGCTCCAGGACTTGATGGGATGTCAGCTCTGTTCTTCCAAAGATATTGGAAGACGGTTAGTGCTCAGGTCATCTCAGAAGTGCAACTGTTTTTTGAGAATGGGGTTATGCCTAAGGAGTGGAATTATACCCACCTTTGCTTAATTCCAAAAATTCATCACCCGAATGATATGAAGGACCTCAGACCTATAAGTCTTTGCTCTGTGCTCTACAAAGTCATTTCCAATGTGATTGTCAAAAGATTGCAGCCCCTTCTACCTCTCATTGTTTCAGTGAACCAGTCTGCGTTTGTTGAGGAGCGGCTCATCACAGATAATATTTTGGTGGCTCATGAGCTTGTTCATAGCCTCAACACCCATCCAAGTACAACGGCTAATTTCATGGCTCTAAACTCTGACATGTCAAAGGCTTATGACAGGTAGGCCTGGGCAAAAAAACCGCTAACCGATTAACCGAACCGAACCGAACCGAAAAACATGGTTCGGTTCGGATTTGGATAGCTTAAAATAACCGGTTGGATATTATATGTCTCAAAGTTCGGTTTCGGTTAGTAACCGATAACCAAAAGATAACCGAAGCATATGTATACATATATTTGATATATATATATATATATATATATATATCATATATGTATAGAGGACGTTTGGGTTTTCCGACTTCAATCATATATGTATAGAGGACGTTTGGTTTTCTTTTCCCGACTTCGACTTTAAGACAGTAGCCCTAGTATTATAAATAGCTAAAGCTGGAGACATCAACTCCATATCAATCTTCGCCTCAGTCATCTTCGAAGGTAAAGCTTTGAATCCTCTCTTTCTCTGAATTTTCTCTCTTAATTAGCCATGGATTTATGATTTATTCTGTCTTTGTCATTTCACATAAGTTGTTTAGCTCTTTGTAGTTCTTAGCACTAAGTTTATGTTAAAGATCTGTTTGTTTTGTCTTGTTTTTGTGCAACTTTGTGACTATTAAAGATGTTCTTTTGGTTTTAATCTTTGGGATGATGATTTTATGATTTTATCAATTTTGGTCTATCAAGTGTTTGATGAAATGCCTCAATGAATTTTGACTTCTCTGTTTCATTTAGTTTATTTCGTTTGGTTTCGACTTTTGTCTTCTCTGTTTCATTTGGTTCTCTGATCTCACACACAAGCTTTTACATTCGTTGATAGTGATGTTGGTGAGTGATGACGTTGCGCTCTCATATAATATGCTTTTACATTCATAAGCTTTTACACACAAAGTCATATTCATAGGTAGTGTCATAGTGACGTTGCTCTCTCACGTTCATGAGTCATGACTTTGTGTGATCTCTTTCATGAGCAATGAATTAGTAGATTGTTATTAACTTCTCTTTGTTACTTTGTAGATGGACTCAAGTTCGTTTCCTAATCAAGATACAAACGTGGATGCTAATAACATGGAGAGTCCGGCAAGTGTCAACAAAGGCAAACGAAAAGGGAATACTAATACAAATGAAGCTACCTCCAAGCCACCACCAAAGGTGCAGAAGAAAAATACAGAAATACCAACGGGTTCAAGGTCTCCTGTGTGGGAGCACTTCACAAAAACTGAGAAAGATATAAAAAAGTGTGACTGTAACTACTGTGGAAAGCGTATGAGTTGTCTTGCAACTTTTGGGACTTCAAATTTGCATACACATCTGGGTACTTGCAAAGAATACAAGGCATGGAATGAAAAGGAGCAACAGAATTTAGATCAAGATGGTGGCAGTGGTAATCTGACATTGGGGAAGGTTTCTAAAGAGGTGTACAGGGAGGCTACAAATGAGATGTTGGTATTGGCTCAATTACCTCTATCCTTTGTTGAGTGTATTGCTTGGAGACATTTCTGTAGGAAGTGCAAACTCTACGAGCCTCATTCTCGCAGAACAGCTACTAGGGACATCGTGGAGTTTTTTGTTAAGAAGAGAGAAGCTTTGAAGAAGATGTTTAAGTCTACTAAGCAGAGGGTGTCTCTTACAACAGACATTTGGACAGCTAACGTCACAGGTGCAAGTTATATGGTCATTACCGCGCATTTCATTGATTCAAACTAGAATCTAAGGAAATTTATTATTGGTTTTAAGAATGTTTGTGATCACAAAGGAGCAACGATATCAGCTGTTCTTCTGGAGTGTTTGGCTGAATGGGGCATAGAGAGGATCTTCACCATCACAGTTGACAATGCCACAGCCAATACTTCAGCACTCACGAAGTTTAAAGAAGTATTCAAGTTACTGGGAAATGACTCGTTGGTGTTAGGTGGAAGGTTTATGCACATGCGGTGTGCTGCTCACATTCTAAATCTGATAGTTAAAGAAGGGTTAGAGGAGGTGGAGGCTAGTGTGACTGCTGTCCGTAATGGGATCCAATATGTGAGGTCTAATACTCAGAGAAGGAATTCATTTGAGTTGCGTGTTGAAAATGGTAGGATGACTAGAGGAAGCTTGCCTTTGGATGTAAAGACTAAGTGGAATTCAACGTATCTAATGCTAACTAGAGCTATCAAGTATAGGTTAGCATTTGATAAGATGGAAGCTGAAGATAAACTCTACAATGACTACTTTCTTGAGGTTGACAAAGATGGGGAAGAAAGGGTTGGACCACCTACTTCAGTTGATTGGGAGAACATTGAAAGACTAGTAAGCTTCCTGATTATCTTTTACAACTCTACACTTGAAGTTTCTGCATCTACTAAAGTTTGTGCTCACAAGTGCTATGATGAGATTGTTATAGTCGAGATGAATCTCTCTGAATTGTGTATGAGTAATGATGCCGACGTACGTGACAAAGCCTATGAAATGAGAGAGAAGTTTGACAAATATTGGGATGGTTTGAAGACTATTAATAAGCTTCTGATTGTTGCTAGTGTATTTGATCCTAGGAACAAAATGCAGTTTGCAAATCTTTGTTTTGTAGAGCTTTATGGGAAAGACAGTGAGGTGACGAAGCAACTTACAGCTTCTATAGAGGTTGTATTGCGTCAGCTGTTCGAAGAATACACTGGTAATTTGACCGGGCAAAGAGAAGGACCTCTCTTTCAGTCTCAAAGGCATTTTATGGCTGCAGCTACTTCTCATAATGGTCAAGAAGTTAATGGTGATTTGTCAGATAAAATGGAAGTTGCAGCTGATGATCATAGTCTGAAGTATAAAAGGATGAGAGTATTGTACAAGGAATTGGTTAAAGATAAGGGAATCAAGGATGCAAGCAATGAGTTACAGTTATATTTGAAGGAAGATGTTGCAGACCCAAATGTTCTAATGGGGGCAGAGTTTGATGTGTTGTCATGGTGGAAGGTCTGGAAGATTCCCAATCTTATCAGAGATAGCTAAAGATGTCTTGGCTATGCAAGTCTCATATGTTGCATCCGAGAGTGCTTTTAGCACTAGTGGTCGAATACTAGACCCACACAGGAGTTGTTTGAGTCACTATATGATAGAGGTCTTAATGTGCACAGAACAATGGCTGAAAGATGATATTCACTTCACTGAAAAAGGATTAATCACCATTCAACAACTCCTTGCTGAAGTTGAGCTGCATGATACTCTTGAGAAAGGTACATATTGTTCTTTGTAAATGATGTTTCATTTGTTATTTTGAAATGTGAATGTTAACTTTGTTATTTATGTAGAGTTTGGAACTGTCACATATTGAAGTTGTTGGCTGCTTTGGAGTTTGGAGTACGCAACGTGACTCGGCAGTCTCGGCTTAATGGGAATGGCAAGCTTTGGTCCGGATACAACTTTGTTTCTTTTTTTCTCTTATCTCGGCTTAGTGTGTGCTTTAACACTTTTTCTCTTATCTCGGCTTAATGTGTGGTTTGACACTTTTTCTCTTATCTCGGCTTAATGTGTGGTTTGACACTTTTTCTCTTATCTCGGCTTAATGTGTGGTTTGACACTTTTTCTCTAATGCCTCGGCTTAATGTGCTTTGACACTTTTCTCTTATCTCTTTTGCTTGACTAGTTAGAACTAGTATGTTCTTCTTTTTATTATGTAAGTTGTGAATCAGGTGTTTTAACATTCTGGAAAGTATGGACCATATTTGCATCTTTGTAAGTTGTGAATCCGTCTGTTTTTTTACTTGAGTTCTATGTCGGTTACTGGTCAATTTTTGGTTATTTCGGTTTTTAATCGGTTATTCCGGTTTCGGTTAATTTTTGGTTAACCGATTTAATAACCGAACCGAACCGAACCGAAAGATATCCAAACCGAACCGAACCGAAGATCTTCAGATATCCGAATGGTTTTCTTATTACCATATCCAAACTAACCGAAACCGAACGTAACCGAACCGAAACCGAATGGTTAACCGAACGCCCATGCCTAATGACAGGGTTGAATGGTGCTACCTTAGAGCTTTACTTCTTGCTATGGGTTTCCATTTAAGGTGGGTTGAATGGATTATGGCTTGTGTCTCTACTGTCACCTTCTCGGTCCTGATGAATGACTTCCCTTTTGGTATGATAACTCCTCAGAGGGGTTTGAGACAGGGTGATCCCCTCTCTCCCTTTCTTTTTGTCATGTGTACTGAAGGCCTTACCCACCTTCTGAATTCTACTCAGAGAGATGGGAGAATAAATGGTATCAAGTTCAGTGAGGATGGACCGGAAGTTCATCATCTTTTGTTTGCTGACGACAGTCTTTTTCTGTGTAGAGCTTCAAAGGAGCAATGTTCGGCTTTACAATCTATTCTGACTTGGTATGGGTCTGTCACGGGACAGGTTATTAATCCAGGCAAGTCTTCAATAACTTTTGGAGCCAAGGTCTGTTCAGTCTTAAAAACAGAGATTCAGCTCAGTTTGGGAGTTTTTAATGAGGGAGGGGCAGGCACTTACCTCGGTCTACCCGAATGTTTCAGTGGATCCAAAGTTGAATTACTAAGCTATATTAAAGATAGACTGAATGTGAAGCTCTCGGGTTGGTATGCAAGGAATTTATCTCAAGGAGGAAAGGAGGTATTACTAAAATCAGTGGCTATGGCCATGCCTATCTTTGCAATGTCATGCTTTAAGCTCCCTAAGACCACCTGTGACAATTTGGCGTCGGCTATGGCAGATTTCTGGTGGAGTTCCAGTGAGCATTCAAGAAATATACATTGGTTAAGTTGGGAGAAATTGTGTCTTCCAAAATGCAAAGGTGGTATGGGCTTTAGAGACATTCCTCTTTTTAATCAAGCTTTGCTTGCCAAACAAGCGTGGAGGATCCTTCAGTATCCTGATTGTCTCTTGGCTGGGATTATGAAGAGTAGATACTTTCCGGAGAAGAGTTTTCTGGAAGCTCCTGCCCATCATCGACCCTCATTTGCTTGGAGGAGCATCTTGCATGGTAAAGAGCTTCTTGTAAAGGGTATTGAAAAGAGAATTGGTAATGGAAAATCATGGAATGTATGGATTGATCCATGGATTGAGGATGAGGAAGAAGGTATGAGAGCACCGATGAGAAGAAACTATTTCTTTGATGTCAGCTTGAGAGTCTGTGACCTCATTGATCCAAGTATTAGAGACTGGGACCAAAACATTTTGGCGGATCTGTTCTTCCCGGAGGATATCGTTAGAGTTTTAAAGATCAAACCGGTTGTTTCCCAAAGTGATTATTGGGTGTGGAAGTTCAATAAATCTGGTGACTTTTCAGTAAAATCTGCGTTTTGGTTGGCCTCTCAGGAAAGTTCTTCCATAGTTGCTGTGGAAGCAAATGCATTACCCTCGGTTAATGATCTAAAAGCAGAAGTGTGGCAGGTGCAAACTGACCCAAAAATCAAAGTTTTTTTGTGGAAGATGCTTTGTGGGGCTATCCCTGCAGTCCATGCCTTAAACAGAAGAGGTATGTCTCTGGATGATACTTGTCAGGTTTGTGGAATGGAACAGGAAACCTCTTTCCATGTTTTATTTTCGTGCACGTATGCTAGACAGGTGTGGGCTCTTTCCCAAGTCCCCAATCCTCTTTTTGGTTTCCAGAATGGGTCTGTTTTTTCAAATATCCATCACTTGCTTGTTAACCGTAAGAATAAAGAATGGCCGGAGGAATTAAGGAGAAGTTTCCCATGGATTCTATGGAGAATTTGGAAGAATAGGAATGCATTAGCTTTTGATGGTAAATGTTTTTCTGCCTTGGAATCTGTTGATAAGGTTAGAGAGGATGTTTTTGATTGGTTTGAGGCTCAGATTATTGAGGCTGAAGGTGAGGAAATGGGTGATGATCCGGCGATATCAAGTGTTCCACATGAGGAGGTTTTGGCCAGAGATAAATGGCAACCTCCGGTGGTTGGTTGGGTGAAGTGTAATATTTCGTCTTCTTGGTCTAATAAAAACAGGTTGGCAGGAGGGGCATGGGTTGTTAGGGACCATACGGGCTGTGTTTTGTTACATAGTAGGAGAGCTTTCAGTGATTTGAGAGATGCTCAAGAGGCTAGCTTTGCTTGCCTTCAGTGGGGTATACAATGTATGTTGACCCACAGATTTTCAAGAGTAGGTTTTGCTCTTCAAGATCATGTTTTGGTTGGTGTGTTAAATCGACCCAGAGCTTGGCCTTCTTTCAAGTTTCAAGAGCAAGAACTGAGGATTTTGTTGTCAGGAGGTGTGGTTTGGAAGTTGTGTTTAGAGTCCTCGAGTACGAACAGAGGAGCTTCTCTCATTGCTCAAAGTGTGACTTCGGACTTTAGGTTGCAATCCTATGTCGCTTCTGGTTTCCCCTTTTGGCTGAGGGGTGTCTTTGAAGATGAGAGAGTTCCTTTTTCCTCTGTTTGATGGTAAGGAGGAGTTTTTGTTTGATGTTGGTTGGATTGCCTAATTCTTTTGTATTGGCCCTTGATTGTTTTCAATGGTGCTTAGTTTAGGCTTTTTGTGGTTCAGTTGTTTGTTCTGATGGTTGACCTTTATGGTCTCTTGGGTGTAGCTCGGCCTTACCCATTTCAATATATAAAACCAGATGACAAAAAAAAAAAGATGATGGGTAATTTCAAGATGATTCATACGTGGCATTATTCATGCATGATGGTTTTCTCCGTGGGTAATTCGTATTTGTCTCTAGCTACAGAAACTCCTAGCTGTATAGCTAAAGTCTAAAACAAGAAACTCATCCATATATCAATAAATCTGATTCAAAATTATGAAACAAATACAAATACTGTATATTGTTAGTTAAAATAAACCCAATTTTTAAGTATTTTTTAGATGTATCACAGAGTACATATATAAATATATAAAATGTAACTAAAATCTACACTAAAAATAAAAATAGTCGAATAGTGCTAATAATCCCATTGATAATTTGAACACTTTTAATAACTCCAACGGTGGAAGAGACAAACTAAACAATGAAGAGAGAGAGAGGGAGAGAAGAGAGAATTGACAAGACTGAGGGAGGGGTGTATCTGTGAGGGACAAAATGGTGACAGTCATGAGGTGGACCATTGGTTGGCTGTGACTCACCCGCTCCTCTCTGCATTTTCCCTATTTTGGTTTTAAATGCTTCATGTGATTCATTCTCTTCTACCGTATCTCTCTCTCTCTCTCTTTGCGAGAAGTACCAATTTATCAAAATAGATATGATTAAAGCCTATTTTCAAGCTTTCTATTGTATAATTGTCAGTGATCTCTCTTATCATGAGGTCATCATAATCAAACATTACAAAATATATATGTCACAATGTGTACGT
>NW_003302450.1:10508-17620 GCF_000004255.2 Arabidopsis lyrata subsp. lyrata | reverse complement strand
TATGACAAATACATATAGGGTTACTTGTTCGATCATTTGTAATAATAAAGCAATCTGAATAGCAAAGCCTTCTTCTTAGTGATGATTATCAAACCACCCTTGATTGGAAGAACTGGACTTTCTATGAGCAAACCACTGAGAGTGCTGATCAACAAATGAAATTTGACTCTCTTGAACCCCGACCCAAGGAGTTTGATTTAAATGAACTGCCATCTCTTTCACATCCTGACGTGTGTGTCATTGATGATGAGGAGCCTGAACAATGTGTTAGTCAATCAGAAGGTATCGCAGAGGCATCTTCGGTAGTCTTAGTAGCAGACCAGGAGGAGAAACGTGGGTACGTTGGCTCCTTAGATGGAGCAGAATCGGTAATGAGCTAAAACTTTCCATTTTGGTCTATGTTTTTCGTTTGTTGGAACCATTCATGATAAAGAAACATTTCCTATGATTCTTTTTAGGATTGTGAAGTTCATGAAGCAATTAACTTGTCTGATGATGCTGGTGATGCAGCAGACATTTCTCATGTAATGCAACACCTGTCATGTCGAGAAAGGTAATGATTTTGTATTTGATATCAGTAGCAGCACACATGTTTTAGGTTGGAATGATGATTTCTTCATAAATAGTGAGAAATAACGACATAGGCCGGCGACCTCTTGGAAGTTCTGTTGGGCATATTTTTTTATTCTTTCTAGAATGCTTATAATTTCTAATCTATGCAGTAATGACTCCAGTGGCCAACCTCGTAATAGCTTATGGGTAGATAAGTACCAGCCAAGAAGTGCCTCGGAGGTCAGACAATTTGAGCACACTGTCTTCATAGTAGATATGCCTGTTTATACCTTCTTACCAAACACAAATTTCCCACATTTTCTTACCCAAGTATCTTGCAGGTATGTGGTAATACTGAATCTGTAAAAGTAATGAATGAATGGCTGCGCCAATGGCAGGAGAGAGGGTTTCAGCCAGATAAAGACTTTTTGAGTAGTGATGAAGATAAATCGCAAGATGCTGACTACAACTGTTCTGAAAGTGACACTGACTCAGAAAATATTGGTGCTGAAGATCGCCTGAAAAATGTGCTCTTAATCGTTGGTCCAGCTGGGGTGTGTGATAAGATATTCTGCCACGAACTGCCAGTTCTTACGTTTACATTGCTTTCTGAGTTTCATGTATGTGACTCATGTTTGTGAGTACAATTGTGCCTGTGTTGCAGAGTGGGAAATCTGCAGCTATTCATGCATGCGCCAAGGAACAAGGATTTAAAATCCTAGAGGTATGAACTGTTTCCTCTATATGTATCTAAAGGACCTTTTTTCCTCTTCTGGCATGGAAATATTCACTTTCGCAATTGTTTATGTCTCTAATGATTTTTGTCTACAGTCCAACACATCAGAATGCCGAAGTGGAACAGTAGTTAGGCAGAAATTTGGGGAGGCTCTCAAGTCATATAGCCTGTCAAGGTACATAGAATTGCAACAATAATGCTCGGATCTGCTATTTTCTCCATTTCAATCAGTACTTTCAAACTGAAAATAGCGTTGTATTCACATAATTTGTTTTTTTTTCAGGTCCTTGGACCCTCTTTTCAATTCCTGTACTGATGGCAATGGGGTAGAGGATGTAATGGAAGTGGTACCCATATTACATATCCAGAATGATGGAGCTAACTTGAAGCCTTTAATTCTCTTTGAAGATGTAGATGTTTGCTTTGCTGAAGATCGTGGTCTCGTTTCTGCTATCCAGCAGATTGCTGCGAAAGCAAAAGGGCCTGTGGTATTGACTACCAATGGTAATATTCGTCCATGTTAAAACATTATTTTTGTTTCATTTGCAGTTCTTCTTAATTAATCTGCTGATGGTATCTGTATTACATGCATATTTACAGACAAGAATCATGGTTTACCAGACAACTTAGAGAGGATAGAAATATACTTTTCATTGCCATCAAAAGAAGAACTATTTAGTCACCTTTCTCTGGTTAGTATTCTGATACGTAACCTTTAAATTTCAATGGATTCTTCTAACATTTGTTGTTTCACAGGTTTGTGCAGCAGAGGAAGTTAAAGTTAATCGTGGTTCACTAGATCAAATGACCACGTCTTGTGGTGGTGATATACGGAAAGCAATTATGCAATTGCAGTTTTGGTTTCAGAGTAAACCGAAAAGAGGTATTTTGGATGTAAATTACTACATGCGAAAAATAATTATAGTCCCAGAGGTCCAGTAGTGAATGACTAGGTGTGAATATTTTCAGTTATAGGAAATTTTTGAAATTTGATTTATTCATGGTTTAATTTCCCATACACAGCCAGAAAGGTGAAGAACACAGGTAATCAAGATCTCTTTGATCATGAAGCTGGCCACTTGCTGCTTCCCAAGATAATTACACGGGATTTCCCTTCTCAATTATCTCAGTTGGTGGAGAATGAGATTGCTAAGGTAATATCTTTAGAAGAGGAAAGCTATAACACAGTGGAAGTATTTGTTGAAGAGGTTGAAAACGAAAAAATGCTTAATAGATTATGGAGGCGAGGCACAGGAAAGAACAGCATACAAGCTAAGAAAACAGCCATGTTCAGGCAGAACACTACTTTTGAAGATTATGATGAATTAGAAGACGTCTTAAGTATTCCGTGTGAACTTAGCAACACTTCGTACCAACCACTCTCTTTCTCTCAGCCAAACAGAAGGCGAAAGCTCAATGTTGTGATGTCCTCTGATTCAGAAGATGAGCCTCTGACTGACATACGGGTTTCCATTGCACAACATCAGAAGGACGACAGATTGATTTTCCAAGAAGATGGTACGTTGTCCTCATATTGGCCAGATATGCAAAAGGAAACAAACCTATTAGCTGATCCTTCAGTTCCTTCCAGAGCAGAAATATTGGAGGCAACTTGTTATCAGTATGAGACATCAAAATTCTCTTGCATTAATGAGGTGTCCCAGTCAGTTGATGTATCATGTGTACCAGAGTCTTCGTATGTTCCAGAAACTTTAATGGATGGTGAAGCTGAGCTGTCGCCAAGAGCGGTATCTTGCGGACATTTTGATGGAAGAGTAGAAGTGTCCATGAATGAGGACGTTGTACAGACTCCCCCATCAAAAGAGATATACATAGACAGATTTCAGATATTTGATTGTTTAAAGAATACATGTGAGATCATTGCAGAATCTTCTGATGCGATGGTGATGGAAAACTGTTTCAAGGAATATGTAGGGACTGCCCAGAAGATGCAACCAGTTTCAGATGAATGCAGCCGTATAGATTTTGGTAAGACATTCAAGACGGCTCAGAAACCGAAGCTTGATACCTCTAAATCTGCTGTGCAAGAATCATGGGAAAAAATCTGTTCGAGTCATGCTGATTTCAAGCCATACTTGGATTCAGAACCTGTAGAAGCTCCACAAGTTCTTGATCTCACTCACCAGATAACCAATCTAATTTCAGAAGCTGACCTAACACATTTTAGATGCCTGAACCTTGTGAGTATTACATTACAATTCAGCTTCCTCTCTTTCTAGATTTCTTTTGCAGTTTTCAGCTCAGACATTTTTGACTTATGGAATTCACTTATTTAGGGAGCTTTGGAGCCAATGATAAACGCTTCTGGAGAACTTGATACGTCTGGTTTATCTCAGATGCTTGAACAGATGACTTCCACTGTGGCACAGCAAGAATTTTGCTTTTTCACAAACCAAATTACTACAACAGGAACCGTTCCTAATTCATCAGCCACCATGGTACCAGGAAGAGGATTGGCAGTAGACGAGGCAAGGCAGGATTGCACATCGAGCAATGGAAGCTGCTTGGATATAAACCCAGACTTGTTAAAATGGTAAATAATTTTCTTTCAACGTATGATTAGTATATCATTTCCAATGGGTTTATCAGTTGCAGTGGAAATTTCTTCCAAAATTTTCCATTGTTCTCTTTTTCATTACCGAAGTTGGTTTTTGTTTTTTTTCCGACTGCAGTAGGCGAATGGCACGGCTTTCCGGCATATTAGAGTCAGTAGTCCCTCTGCGATCATTGAAAGGAAAAGCTTTCCATGAATATGCTTCATTCATAGGGAAGATTTCAAGAGCAGATCCTTCCAACTTATCCGGAGCCATCGAGAAAGGCAGACGGCGAAGGTCAGTACCAGTTGGTTCACCATAGTTTCTGAGTATGATTGATTCATTCCTAATCTCTTTTTTTCTCGATTCAGGTCAAGAGAAGCTCGACATTATCTGTCAATGGAACTATCCTCCGAAGATATTGCATTATTGGGCCAACACAGCACATACAGTAGAATAATAAAGCATTTTCAGTTGTATAGAAGTTAGAACAGCTCCACACTTCAAGAAGAGTTTTTATATTAAACTTGTTTACTCAGAGTTAACTTAGCCAAGATGATTCTCTCGACATTAATGAATATACACAGAAATTTCAAAAAAGAAGAAGCAATTAATGTAGTAGTACTCTCCTTCAGGTTTCAGAAAATGTATTTGATAAATTAAAAGATTCTACACTTCACAGAGATATAAATAGTAGGAACCATTATCTCTTCTACGAGCTCAAATCAAAACGAAAAAAAAAAATGTAACTTTTCTCTATTAAGGTTTTTTAGTAAAACGCATATTTAGTAAAAATTCAACACTGTGTGAATGCTTCTCTTCCGCAGTACCCTGATCCAGTGACAGTGAGTACTAAACTGATCTGCGGATTGGATAAGATCAGACTTTGCCTTCGAGTTTATCATTATTAACAAGAGGAAGTAATTCCATCTTGCTTCTTGGGGTACGAGGTGTCCTAGGAGTTCCTGGTGTTTGCTGCGAAAGCATATGCCTCACATATCCATAAAACGTGCAGCCCACAAGCGTAATTCCGCATCCAACAGCATTCATATACGATATTGGGTTACGGAATATCAACCATGAGACCAATACAGCTACGGCAACCTGCGAATCATATTACAACCATGGGAGTGAGGGTCCAAGGCCACAAAAAAACCGCAAGCTGGTGATGACAAAGACCCTAGCAATATGCCTCGAAAATTTGATATTCAAGTGGTTTTAACTTGTTAAAAATAAACTTATATAAATACAGTCATGCCCCAAACACTAGGAATAAGACCTATATAGAAAATGAGCATGCCACGAATAGGTTAAAGAAACTCTAGCTGACTGGCTTCAATTTCTTTTACCATGGTAAGAAGATAGGGAAATTGATAAGAACTTATTATTGCCAGTAAAATGAATTAAAAGTACCTATTCTTCTGTTAGTTTGGATCATCCAGAGCGATTTAAAAGATAAAATTAGTTGAGGGTTTAGGGATGTCTTAGTTACCTTAAGGTTTCCAGCTACGTTGAATGTGACTGCGGTTGTGGAGTGAATGACGTAGAAGATGGAGAAGTTGAGACAGAAGGCTAGAACACCAGAACTGAATATAATGATGAGGGCTGACCAGGGAGCAGGGTGTGCTTCAAACCAACTCAAAATTCCACTGCCTTCCAGTAATAGTGCTGGTATCCCGAGGATCATGGTGGCAAAAGGCGCCATATAGTATACGGTGTTTATGCTAAATAAAGAAAAACAGAGAAAAAAAAAATCAAATCTTTCTTCTATGCAGATGGATATTAGTAGGTCTACTTCTCAAAAGGAGATGTGATTGACTCTTAATCGGAAATAGAGAGAGATACATCAATCAACTTTGTCACAAAACCCCATTAAAGTGAACGCTTTTTCAATTTGGGCTAAGATGCCATCACATGATTATCTAGTTTAATAGAAGTAAAATGATGGCATATCAAAATCAAAAAGACATAACAAGCAAATGTCATTGTAATTCATAAGGAGACTCTAGGAAGAGGCACTGACCTGTCAAATTTGTAACCATGAAGAAGGGATTCGGCTAGAATGGTCTTTGTGGAAGTAGCTAAACATCCAAACAAGGCAGCACAGAATCCAAACATGTTAAAACTAAGTTCAGTAACAGAGGTCAGAAGAATTCCACCAACAATGGGCACGAGAGACGCCCAAATACGCCAGTCAAAGTATTTCCTCCATACAAGCCACTGTAACACAACTGCTCAAACACATACATAAGAAACAATCAGATTCTCTTGAAAATCCAACAACAGACAAAGAGAAAAATCACAAATCACAAATTCCATCTCTAAAAAACCCTAACCTGTAGTAGCTGGAGTGAAAGATTTAATCGTCTGCATAAACGAAACAGGAATGTATCGAAGACTGACATTTCCCAACACAATGTTGATACAAAACACGAAAGACATTGGAAAAATCCTCCTCCACCGATCTTCTGGTTCAACAACAATCAATGGTTTAAGCTTGAGAACTTTGATGACGATGTAAGCTCCAATCGATGAACATATGAAGTGAACACATGAAACCGATAGTGGAAACTTGAAATCCAGTTTCTGCAACAAAAAAAAAAAACATTATCACCAATCTATAAAGCTGAAACCAAAATTCCAAATTGAGAAAAAGAGAAATCTCAAAATCAAAACATCAAACATAAGAAATCAATAGATCAGATCAATAGGGTATTAAAGCCTAAAATTCTAGGGTTAAGAAGAAACCTGAAATATCCATTTGTTCATGATGATTACGGTAACGTTGAAACCCCACCACTGAAGAATCGCTAATAGAGATCTGAACATACTTCCTTCCTCCATGATTCTCTCTCACTCGAAAATTGAACAACTTTCGGAATCAGATCGCAAAAGAGACAAAAACCCAGAAGAAATTAACGAGTTTTAAGAGAAGTGAATGAATCGGTGAGAAAGAAAGAGAGAGAGAGAGCTGCGCAGCTAAATAGAGAGAAAACCCTAATGAAGGAGAAAAGTGAAGAAGGTAACGGTAGCAGAAGAGAGCTCTTCTTCCATGTGATTTGTTTCGAATTCTCTGTTCATCAATCTCAAACGTCTCCCTCTATGACTCTCTCTCTCTCACTCTTTCTCTCTTTTTATGCCATGAAAATTATGTTTTGCTCTTCCGTAGGTTTTTCCATTTATTTTTTTTTAAGAAAAACTAGTAGTATTTTTTGGGGAAAAATGTCGTTAAAATCCCCAACTTATTCAAAACGTTGATTTAAATCATC
>NW_003302450.1:5516-10408 GCF_000004255.2 Arabidopsis lyrata subsp. lyrata | reverse complement strand
CTTATGTTGACTTTCCTAATATATATTTAACTTATGCTGACTTTCCAAATACACACCAAACTTTCATTGACTTTCCAAATAAATATCAATCTTCCGTTTACATGACCATATTAGTTACGACGTTAAGTGGGTTAATATATCCTCAATTCATAACTAAACGAAATAAATATCAAACTTATGTTGACTTTCCAAATAAATATCAAACTTATGTTGACTTTCCAAATAAATATCAAATTTCCGTTGACCTAGCCATATTAGGTACGACGTTAAGTGGGTTAATAGATCTCGTTAACGGAGGTAATTTTCTGTTAACATATGTGTTAATTGATAACGACATTGTTTCATATAACAACAAAACGACGTCGTTTTGTCGTAACGATTGAATTAAATCCCTAAAGTCAATCTTAGATCCCCAAATCGAGCAAAATCCCTAACCCTAAATAGAGTATGATTTGAAACTCGGGATTTTATTGAACAGTTATGACAAAACAACGTCGTTTTGTGTTTAGAAGGAATACTTGTTAGTGTTTTGATCAACACTAACATGTGTTAACATTGTCTGTTAACTCACTTAACGTCATGCCTAATATGGCCAAGTCAATGAAAGTTTGGTGTTTATTTGGAAAGTCAACATAAGTTTAATATTTATTTGGAAAGTCAACATAAGTTTGATATTTATTTCGTTTCGTCGTGAGTTGAGGATTTAAATCAACGTTTTGAATAAGTTGGGGATTTTAATGACATTTTTCCCGTATTTTTTTTGGCAATTTTTTTTTTTGTTTTGCTTATTAAATACATCCGAAAATAAAAGTTAAATCTACCAGTCAAAAAAAAAAAAGTGTGAGTAAAAAATATCACAAAATAGTATTTCCATGTTTTATGAAGGTTAAGTCAAATATTCAATTTTTGCAAAACTCAATGGATGGTTATCATTTGGTAACAACATTTTAATGTACATGCACTAAATCATGGTAAAAAATAATATGACTGTTTTATACTATTTTTGTTTATGTCAGATAAATAATGGTGTGAGCACTGAGCAGGAATACATATCACTAAATTAAAATGCGCATATTTTGTTAAATATTTATTTGGTTCAAGATTTGCTTTAATCGAAAATATTTTGATATTTTGTGTTAGCTAAAACATTTTGTTAATTATTGCGGCGATTTATTAAAGAAATGCAGCAACAAATAGTTTTTGTTTTGTGGTATTTTGTCCCACATACTTCCGAGGATATGGGGAAGATCACTGCCGTCCGATGAACATACATTTTTCACGACGTTGACATCCCACTACTACTGTCTATTTTTCAAATTGATTATGGCATATCTTAATTTTTTTGTTGTATCTTACAAATTCGTAATATTTTTCCTCTCTAAAAGCTGAACGTTTATATAGTCCACAATTAATTTACTTTTTAGTAATTAATATATATGTATATATATATATATATATGTATAAATGAGAAACTGGTTTTGGTTAAATGCAAAAACCACCGACGACGATATACTTATAGAATTTGTTTTTTGAATTTAACGTTAAATTATATTCAAAGAAAAAATAAACGTTTATACATAATTTTTTTTTTTTTTTTTTTTTTTTACTCATACCTTTTCATTAAATAAAAGAGGGAATTACACAGTGATCCTCCAAAAGAGAGACGACCTACAGTACAAACAGAGATTACATCAATTAATCTACTGGAAAACACCAAACCAAGTGACCAAAAGAGAAGGCTCAGGAAGAACAATCTTCTGAGCTCTAGATAAGGGGTCAAGATGACATCGTAGAATGCTCTTGATCTCTAAGATTAACGCAGAGGACGGCTTGGAGGAGGAGGAATGAAGTCTTGAGTTTCTTTCTTTCCAAATGTAGTACATCGAGGCTTGATAAGCGAGTCTTAGAATCCAAGCCGTGTTCTTGTCGCGGCAAGGATTCTTGAGCCATCTAACTCCATCTTCAAACAATGTCGGAGGAGAAACATGGGCTTTATCAGAGAAATAGTGCCAAACCTCAGCAGCATAAGAGCAGTCAAAAAACAAGTGTTGTCTAGTTTCATCCCCGGAACTGCAAAGAAGACAAATAGATGGAATTGCCAATCCCCACCTAATTAATCTGTCTCTAGTGTGAAGTCTGTGACGAGAATTGAGCCAAGCAATAAAGGAGTGTTTTGGGATTCTTCCCTTAAACCAAACCGAGTCTGACCAATCGACGGTAGGTCCAGGAGGATGGAGAAAGTCCCAGTTCTTAGCAGTCGAAAACATATTTGAAGCAGAACCATCTCCAATCTTCCAAAGGTAAACATCGTCCTCAGCCTCATCCTGCATATTGACGATAGATGCAGAAGGAAGGCAGTCTTTGAGGAGTCAAATAGTATTATTTCTACTTCGAGAGGAGGACAGCCACCAATTACCTTATCTCAAAGCATCAGCAACTGTAGCTGATCTTGGAAGTCCTGACAGTCTAGGACCCAAATCACCTGTAATATCCAATAGAGGGCCCAAACCAGTCCAATTGTCACTCCAAAAACTGCAAGTAACACCTGAACCAATCTCACAAATGATGAAGGGTCTGGCAATGATTCTCAATTTGCATAAACTCCTCCATATCCAACTTCCTGAGGTAATGTTTTCCAAATCCCAGAAGCATCTATTACCAATCAAGTTTCTTCTGACCCATGAGACCCATAAAGAACCTCCAGCCGCAAAGATAATCCAAATAAGCTTTAAACCCAAGACTTGATTCCATAGGGATAATCTCTTGAGACCTAAACCACCACACTGTTTTGGAGTACAAACGGAGTCCCAGCTGACTTTTGCACCTCTAGCCGAATTAGGAGCACCTTTCCATAAGAAAGCACTACACATCCTCTCAATCTCATCTAGGCATTGGTTAGGGAGAATAAAAATGGATGCCCAAAACGTTATAGTAGAGTAAATTACGGACTGTATAAGCTGGAGTCTCCCAGCAAAAGACAAATGCTTTACAGTCCAGCCATTGAATCTGCCAAGAATTCTGTCCAGAAGTGGCTGGTAGTCCTGTCTCTTCATTTTACAAGAGGTAAGCGGCACTCCCAAGTACCTAACAGGTAACGCACCATGACTTATACCCATTCTTGAAGCAAGTAACTGGACGCCTTGAATATCTCCTCCATCCATAAACAATGAAGTCTTATTCAGGTTAATACCAAGCCCAGAGGCTACTCTGAAATCGTCAAGAATACTTAGAATACCATTTAGGGAATCCTCACCACCATCAAAGAAAATAAGTATATCATCCGCAAAGCTTAAATGAGTGATCATAGGAGCAATACAATGGGGATGCAGACCAAACCTCTGAGTAATCACTCCTTTATCAAGTTTCTTTGAGAGCACATCCAAAGCAAGAACAAATAAAAGAGAAGAGATTGGATCACCTTGCCTAAGTCCTTTCTTCCCTTGGAAAAAACCAATTAATTCTCCATTGAAAGCAATGCTAAAGGAAGGAGTAGTGAAGCACTCCTTAATCCAACCAATAAACTGATGAGGCAGCTCTATAGCATTCAACACATTCAACAAGAAATCCCAATTCAGATTATCATAAGCCTTAGCTAAGTCAACCTGAAGACAGCCTCTAGTGGTGGTAGCAGGGATGTGGAAATCAGTAACCAATTCTGATGCAAGCAGCACATTTTCACAAAGCTGCCTACCTTGAACAAAACCAACCTGGTTGGCCTGAACTGCATCAGAAATGAAGAGCTTAAGCTTCTGTTTGAGGAGCCTTGCAATGACCTTGTAAACTGTTGTACAACATGAGATTGGTCGGAATTGAGTAGGATGGTCAGCACCAGTAATTTTGGGGATCAAAGTGATTGCAGTAGCATTGAAACCTCTTGGAAGGTGCCCTGTAGAGAAGAAATCCTGAATTGCTTCAACAGTATCTTGCCCTACAACATCCCAAGCTTCCCACATAAACTCCACTGGAAATCCATCAGGTCCAGGTGCCTTATTCTTAGGTATTGAGATAATCGTTCTTCTAATTTCAGCCGCCGAAGGTACTTGTAATAGTTGAGCTGCCAAGTCAGGTAAGCACCTAAAAGCAACCAAATCTTTGATTTCTTCCACTGGCATGGGGCTTATGTCAGTGTTTTCTGTCCCCAAGAGATTATGATAATAAGAAATAAGCGTCGATTTGATCTGATCAATATTCTCTATCCTTTCATCATTATCCCCTCTAAGGTACTTGATGCAATTTCTTCCTTGATGAGCAATAACAGACTTGTAAAAGAAAGTAGTATTTGCATCTCCATCTTTCATCCATCTGATCCTCGACTTTTGACGATAGAAGCTTTGCTGCGCCTGGGAAAAAAAATTCCATTTCTTTCTCGCAACAAACTCTTGTCTAAATAATGTTTGAGTAGGAGCAGTTAGGAGGGCGGATTGAATAGACTCCAGGTCAACCAAGGCCTCTTTTGTTCTCTGTTGAATATTACTGAATCCTTCTCTATTCAACACTTTGCACGCAATTTTTACATTCTGCATCCTTTGAGTAATAGTAAACATCCTGGACCCAACTGCAACCTCTTTATTCCAAGCATCAGTGATTACTTCCAAAAAACGTGGGTGAGTTGAGAAAAAAGAGAAGTACTTAAAAGACTTGTTACTCTTAGCAAGGACAGAGGCAGTAGAGACTAGGCAGGGAGAGTGGTCAGAATCCCCAGGTGGATCAAAAACTGCCACAGCTTCAGGGAAAGCATCTCTCCAATGCTCATTAATCAAGGCCCTGTCAAGTTTGCGTAAAATTGGATCTTCTTCTCTTCCATTAAACCAGGTGAAAAAAGTACCCCTGCAAGGCATGTTTGACAGCTCATTATCGGCTAAACAATCTTGAAACTCAGGAGCCGAACACGT
>NW_003302450.1:0-5416 GCF_000004255.2 Arabidopsis lyrata subsp. lyrata | reverse complement strand
GTAGTAGGTATATACACGCCACATAATATAATCTGAGCTGACTTATATAGGCAAACCAGAGAGATAGAAGGATCCCAAACCACCCAGATCCTTCCATTCTCAGCAAAATCATAGTTCATTTCCCCTCTCCAACCCGGAAAGGAACTATGCAAAAGCTGGACTGAATTCTCCTCTGATATATGCGTCTCTAGAATACCACCCAGTAAAGGTTTATTCTTCATAATCCAGCCTCTAACAAAACTCTGACGAGATAAACTATTTAACCTTCTGATATTCCAACAAAAGACCTTCGACATAATTAACCCAAAAGTGAAGGTAGAGCAAAGCTCTTTCAAGTTGCACTAACCGAGGACTTACCTCGATTAGGCTGAGTAGAAGACGGAACCGAGGAGATCCTGTATTTATCGGGGCCAACCAGCTTTGACTGGGAAGATTCTCCTCTCCTTTTATTACTGAACAAAACCTTGGATTCCAATTTAGCCAACTTTTTCACACTCATAAAACCTGGAATCTGTTTCCTCAACCCAGTGAGTTGAGTCTTCTTCTCCTTTCCTTTAGATTTTGGACCCACAACTGTCCAAGGAATCTCAGATATCTCAACAGTCTCAGAATTTTGAACACTGAGATTTTTTTCAACTTTTTCCTTACCCATGAGTTTTTTTGCATCTCTCTCCTTAATCCATTCCCTGACCTTATCCTGAGTCTGCAGAGACATAGTCATATCTCTCTTATGACTAACTGTTTCTTCCTTAGGAGGAGAACTTCTGCTTCTCTCCTTTGATCTCTTTCTAGTGGCTGCTCTAATTCTAGTCCTTTTCTGTGCTTCAGAAAAACCCTCAGCCCCTTCAGCAATCTTAGCAGTCTGATTTGAGTTAACAACCTTCCACACTTGTTTCAATTTTGAGCCATTACCTAGAGAGATATTCGTTGTTGCAACAACAGTACCAGTTGGAGTGAATTCATCAGCCCTAAACTTCTTCTTCATTTGGGGTTTTGGACACCTATTGAGGAGATGACCAAATCTACCACAATTACAACACTTTGGTGGCAATCTAGGGTAGGAAACATTAACTCTCACTGAGTTGGACAAAGAATCCCTAACTATGATGGTAGTTGGTGGGGACTTCTCTAGAGAAATTTCAACTTTCACCTTGGTATTACCAAGATTAAACGGATCCAACTTAGACTTCTCAGTATGCAAGGGTTCACCAATCGCACTTGCAATAACGCTGATGTCGTCTAGCGAGTACATCTGAGGAGGAATATTGTGAAGAACAACCCAAGTAGGCGCAGTTTCGAGTTCCTGCATTCCAAGGGAAGCATTTACCGACCAAGGAAAAACAGAAAATGCGCAATTACCAGCTTGCCAGTAACCCACTTGCAGGACCCATTCACGAGTTGAAGAACACGGTATTAATATGAGACAGGAAGTATCAGAGACATTACGAATGACTATATTACCAAACTTTCCCCAAACCGGATTCAGATCTGTAAAAATCTTCTTCGGATGAGGAATGAGGCCGTGGAATTGCGCCACGATGTGTCCTTTCCACTGAACTGCCGTTTTCAAAAGCACAGATTCAGGAGCTTGGACGACCGGAGTACCATCCTCAACGTTTATACATAATTATGCAAACTTTTTATGAAATGATAAGTTACAAAGAACTCTCATCCATGATGTTGTCTCGATGCAAACCATATTTGAATCCCATCCGCGTACTTCTCGACACCTCATTTCCTTAGAGTGCTTGTCAAAGTCTTATAAGTTATAAAAATTATGGACCAAACTTGTCAATTCTTTTACAGAAGTAAGATGTGGAGAAGATTAATTTCGAAACAGCATTTAAATATTAATAGGATCTTAAAATTATATGATCAAGCTATAATAGGTTTGGCAACCAATTTTTTCTTTTAAAGAAGTGGCGACGTTAATGTTATTGAACGATAATCGGTCATGAAATATAGTATCATATGAGCAAATCACAAGCAAAATGCATATATAATATATAGTTTGAGCTATATATATAGTAATGTTATGAAATATCTATACAGTACTTATTTTAACATAAAGGTTATATAAAATTAACATGTGTATACTTGTTGCTCCACGACCATTCAATATATTGAGTTTTTGAATGACTAACTTGGTCAAACCACGAGGAAACTTATGCCATCTGATATATGGTCGCACTTTATGTGAACGATAAGATAGGGAAGAAATACTATATCAAAATAATAACTTAAAAACAAAATCGAACGATTCAAGAAATTGAATGAAGTAGGCAGCAATTCTTGGTTTCCCTTTTGCATAGTGTAAGCAATGAATACAAATTTTGACTTACTTGCAAGGGATAAATGGAAGGCTATCGAGTAGGAGTTTGATACTGGTCACCTAAATGCTAAACATTGTTCTGTTATTTTCATAGACGAGCAGATAAGCATTATTCTTCTCCGATCAATACCCTAGATTATCAAGTTTTATAGAGACCTAACTCAAAACCAACTAGCATGCAATTAATAAATTGGTGTATGTCATTTATATATTACTTTATATCCCATCTAACTTTAGATGAAGGATCCTAACAATAAGCATAATAGTTCATTACACGCCTTAAATTTTATCCATGCATGATTGTATTTATAGTTGAACAAGAAAAGCTGATAAGATATTAATTTGGTTGTTTATTATAGAGACCATAATCGAATTAAGATAAATTAAACATCACTTTCGAAATCTTGTTTGTTTTATCAATTCGGTTATAGTTACTCTCTTCATGAAGGGCAAGTCATTTTCTCACATTATTCACTGATTCCTGACACATAAACCAATCTTAATTTCTCAAAGCAAATAAAGAAACTATCTTGAAAGATAGGGAAAGAAACCTGCAAAAGTCAAAAACGCATCTATTTAGAGAAACTCTTGTCCTATTAACCACCATTATTGTTGTTTCTTATTTAGGTTTCAATTATTGAACATTGATGCAAGAAATTATAAATCTAGAAACGAAATGGAGCCAAAGAAAATGATCAAATGATCATTATGGTTTAGAGAGTCAAGTGGTGTTGCCACTAATTAAGTGTGTATGGTTGTATTAAGCACATGGGTGGTGTTGTCACTATCCTTACTACACCAGCTAATGAGTAGAATATAATAAAACTATGAGCAAATCACTATATTACTTATTTTCCATATTTTTAAAATCGTTAGACGCTAATCGGATGTTAGGATGTTGGTGTTGTTGTTTATATATGTTCTCAAGAACTATTATTTTTAGTTTTTTTTTTTTAGTAAGTTTAAACAAATATGAAATATTTATGAATGACTTTTACAACTGTTTTTATTTGTACGAAAAAACATATTAAGTATAGTCAGAATCCGATGGATAATATGGTAAAGAGAAAAAGTTAAATTGTATCCAAATTCTACACAAACAAATCACTAATACTGATAATATCGTCACTATCACAGATAATATCGTATGATGGTGTTCTCCACTCAAAAACCTAAACAAGGAAAAAAAAGATATGCGCTAAAGTTGGAGTGAAGGCTTTCTTCTCTCCGAGTTGTCGTAGAACATTTTCCAGAGATGAGTGTTGTTTGAACTTTTGAGTGCTCTCCAATTTCGGTTGCACTCTGATGATACTCCCTTGTCAAGTCTACCATAGGCATTTGAAGAGATTCAGTCTTGTCCTGACGAATCCTCTTTTGCTTAGCCTTCTCCCAGCTTGTCATCATCCATTCTCGTTAAATACCATACTTGCCCAATGCTTAAATTGAACCATATGTTTCATGCAAGCATCTGAGGTGGCATGCAAAACGTGTCAATTGACCCTATCAAATAGTTCATATAGCTTTTAGCCTTGTATTTGTTTTCCATCGCGAGCTTTGTCAATTTTTTTTTGATATTTGATATCGAAAAAATATTCGGTCCTTAATTTCATCATGAAACTAAAACGTAGACGCATGGGAGATAAACCGGCTTTAATAAAAAATATTGACTTTTACAATTGATAAACCGGTTTTAAAAAAAATATTAGACTATTACAATCGATAAACCGGTTTTAAAAAAAAATATTAGACTATTACAATCGATAAACCGGTGCCGTCAGAAAAAATTAAAAATTTGATAAACCCGTGAGAGACGACGTTTATAGACGGCTGAGTTTTAGAACTCTTTACGCACTTTTTAATTTAAACATATTTTAGGCTTTTGGGTAATTTTCGTTGGGCTTAGAGGCCCATATAAATAATCATAAATTGTGTGTGTGTTTTTGTCGGCATGTGTATTTAAAGTTAGTTATAATTCTCCTGAGCCTGGTACAGTCTCCGATGGGCAATGAACACACAGAGAATAATTAGTTAAAATAAAATAAAAAAGGAAAAATAGGGTCAGTCCCGCCCAAAGCTTCCCTCTCCGTTTTCATCGCAGACTCTCACCGTTGGATTTTATATTCGCTCTCTCTTCTTCACTCCACTGAGGCGTTTCTAGGGTTTTTTTTTTTTTTGTTCTATCGTTTCGTCTCCATATTGATTTCGATTTCAAAGAAGCGGTACACCGGAATGGAGAAAACTCCGACGCAGATTGTTTCCGAACTGGGTTCTCGTTTGCTTCAATTATCTCGTCCCAACAAGGATTCTCTGGTCAAGTTACTACGGGTAAAATTTCTGAGCTGGGTTTTGTTTTAGTTTACTCGATTTCATCACTTTGGGTTTGATTTCTTCACTGTTTACAACTTTTTTTATCAATCCGAAAAAACCTTGATACCTTTAAAAATCGACTTGAATTTGAGTGGGTTTCTGACTGGGTTTGCTGGATCAAAACCTAATTTGTGACGATTTCTCTATCTCTCTTGTTCGCTCTTTGCACGTTTGAAATCGATTTTGGTTCCTTTTTTTTTTTGTTGGGTAAGCTAATCGCTGATATGTCTGTGGCTTGAGCATCTTTTTTTTCTGGTGATATGATTTTTATATATATTTTCTAATCAGATCCGATTATTCTAAGAGTGTTTGCGTATACATATTTCTGTGAATTTTGTGTAGGAAGTTGCTAATACGCTGTCACAAATCGACCAGCCTTCAGCCACAAACAAGGAAAAAGGTCTGAAACTGTTAGAAGCTGAGTTAAGACCTCTGAAGAAATCCATTATCAAGCATGGTCTTCTTAAAAATCGTGATAACGACGTGAGTCTCTTGGTCACTGTTTGTGTCTCCGAGCTTTTCCGGATTTTAGCACCTAATCGACCTTTTGAAGACGAATATCTCAGGGTATAAAGATTCTTTTAACTCCTTCTCAATAATCATATATATGTTTTTGTTCTCTTCAGTTTTCTGGCTACTCGCATTAACATTGTCATATCCCAATTTCAGGATATCTTCACTCTCTTTCTTGCTCAGCCCTCTGAGCTATCTGATACT